>NW_015505463.1:1110811-1123657 GCF_001515645.1 Sinocyclocheilus grahami | reverse complement strand
AAAAAAAAAAAAACACTTCAAAATATAAAAGGCCCCAGATATCAAAGGAAACTTTGACTGCCTGCTTGTGAGTGTAAATCAACTTAATGATGTGATAAAATTGCAGGCAGAAAGAATGCCAAATGTGACTAAATACTACCAGCAGACCAACATTTTGATTAATCAGACAATATTTGGTGAATGAGTTCTGTTTTTTTCGAAAAATGTTTTCATAAACTGAGTAAAATGTATTTTTTTTATTTTATATTTAAATATACATTACTGTTCACAAGTTTTTTTTAAAGTAATGTATTATTTTATTTAGCAACGATGCATTAAATTGACAGTAAAGACTAAATACAGTTTCAAATAAATACTGTTTTTTTTTACTTTCTATTCATCAAAGATTCCTGAAAAAATGTATCACAGTTTCTACAACAGTATTAAGCAGCACAACTGAAGCATCATGTGACACTGAAGACACTGGAGTAATTGGTGTTGTAAATTTAGCCATCACAGGAATAAATTACAATAACCTTTCACAATATTACTGTTTTCACTGTAATCAAATAAATGCAGCCTCTGTAACATAAGAGGCTTCTTTTAAAAACATAAAAAAAACTTACTGAACCCAAACACTTAAATGGCAGTGTACATTATTTATATAAAATATGGAAAACAGAAAAACATATTTAAAATATTTAAATATGTTTATTACATTATTTACACATTTAGTCCAATTATATATTTTAAAAAAGGAATGCTTTAAATAGTAAATCATAAGGTGTGCTAGGATGACAGGAAGTTATATCGTAAAGTACAGACTGCTGAGTGGAGAGGACGGCGGTCTCTGAGCTGAGTCATCCTCTCAGTCAGTCATGCTAATAAATGAGGATCTTTGCAGGCCGGTCTGTCATGGGCAACAGCTGTGTGAGGAACAGGGCAACAGCTGAAGCTAAGGAGTGGAACAGACACCGACACAGCTGTCACCACTATATCAATGAACACACACACAACTGCCCTCTCACTGAAACAACACACTGAGAAACTGCCATTTGTAGCACCTAGTCTCTCTGTCTATCCCTCTGCGCTTCAGAATATTTTTTCATTGAAAATGATTGTGCATCAGTCTTGTCACGAGCAGATAAAATCTTCACAGTGGTCGGTTATCTATCCAACCCTAACCAGGGCGTTACTCCCCCGACACCATCTTCAACCTCAGCAGATGAGGGACAGTGTGTTTACTCAATTACATGAGGAGGACGGGGATACAGCTACAGTGGCCTCAAAAAGGATATAGCCTTTTTGATGGGCATTTACACTGACCAAATATTAAAAAACAAAGTGGACAGCATAAAAGAATGTGTTATTTGTGAACGACTCCTAAGTATACTTCAGACAGACTAACAAACTCTTATAAAATGTATTGCTTTGTAGACTGTAGGTCAGTGATAAACCCAACAATATATTAAAGTAATATTTTTAAAGATGTACACTACCACTCAAAAGTTTGGAGGCAGAAAGGTTTTTTAAGGCTTTTAAGTCTCCTCACCAAGGCTGCATTTATTTGATCAAATTTACAGTAAAACAACAGTTAAACATGATTCAAATAAACAAATGATTCACAGCCCCATTAAAATATATCAATGTCAATGCATTAGATGACAAATAAATAACAAACTGGCACTTACTTTAGAAAATTTAGCAAATGCACACTTATTAGCACAAACAAAACATTTAAGCTTTCAAATGAAAAACGAATTATTAAACAAATATTGTTAAAAATTAGGACAACATTTTAAAAAAAATTTACTAGTAAAATTTAGTGGATTATGTCCATAGCTGTGTTTACTCTAATAGGACACCTCTGTGACATCACATATATACTAAAATGGCTTTGGGATTAATTAAATGGAATTACAAAAAGTAAAATGCAAGTAAAGTGATTTTTAACTTGCTTAAAAATATTTTGTTAGATGATCCATGCATTCATATCTTTTTAAGTGCGTCCAAATACTTCTGAGGGCCACTGTGTGACTGACTGGTGAGCGTGTGGCATGGAGAGAATGTGTGTGTGTGTGTGTGTGTGGGATCAGAGAGGCAGACTGGTGCTCTACCTGCCCTTCCTGTGGGGCCGCTGGCCGTCACCACTGTACCTGCTGTGCCAGCGCCCGCCTGAGCCGTCAGAGGAGAGGGAGAGCCCACTGGAGTGGAGGGGTTTGAGGGGAAACTACTGCTGGTGTGGTCAGGAGAATAAATCTGCAAATGAGAGTGAGAGAAAGAGAGAGATCAGTCAGTGAGGAAGCACACTCAACCTTTAAAACCTGCAACCTGTCGTTTCCCTCTTAGCATCCCTCAGTCTGTGCTCAGCCAAAATTGGCTCATCAATTCTGCTGATTTTACAAGGGGAGCAGCAGTAAAAAAATGCTCACAGCATACATATGGGCTTTTAACAGCCTACGCCGCCCTTTACAGTGTGTGTAGAAAAATACACAAACCCCTCCTGCACTCTAAATGCTGTGTGACACCTGCACTCCAGCCAGCGTTCCCTGGCTCTCTGACACATCTGTGGTTGTTATATTAAGTCAAAGCCTGGGCCCACGCCACACACCCGCTGCATGTTGCACATCACAAGTGAAACCACATGAGCACAAAAGATCAGAAACCCTGCAAGAGAGCAGGAAAAAGGCTAAACAAACTGGTGGTAATAATTCACATTAGGGGTTGGCGACATGTCCAAATCTTACATTACGGTGACAGTATTGCGATATCAAATGTTTTATAAGACATTGTAGTAATGTCTGCTTTATTATTTAATTTATTTATAACAGGGTTGTGATCGTACCAAAAGACAACATTATTCTGAAATGAATTCAGTCATTAAAAAAAAAAAACTGAAATAATACTTCACGTGTTGTTACACCTCAGTAACACATTATAAACATGAATACACAAGCCACTGTAAAATATGCTCAAATTCTGTTTACATGGCCTCCATAACGTCACTTCTAATACATGATAGAGAGGAGATGGAATAGAGAAAAGCAGCTGGATGATGCAGAGAAAGAGAGAAAAGACACGGTCATTAATCTCTCTTTTTGGAGCTCATTAGAGTGAATGAGTCTGGCCCGTGGCTGTGTGGATGGGCGTCTCTGGCTCATCTTCCGTTATGGATGAGAGGTAATAAAGCCTCTCCCTGTCTGCCCAATAAACAGCGACCGAAACAGGCACAGCCAGGCCCACACCATAATAAACAAAAAGATGCCATGAAGAAGAAAGGACTCCAGCCTCTGCCTCGTAGTGCAGCACTGTTGACTGGCTTTTTCCACCTTACCGGTGTTGTTTGCGTGAGAAACCCATCTCCACAAAAATTCTGTCTTCGAAACTAGAAAAGGGATTTTTTTGGTTAAGCCAAATGTCAGATGAAACTAAACATCCCTGCCATGCTCTGCATTCAGCTAAAATGGTTTTCACTCCCATAATGGAAACCACTATGAAACATTCAGGTTTTGATCCCAATTATCTGGCAGGATTTGAGAAAACAGCTCTAAAGTTGCGGGCCATCACTTGCAGGGGATCATGAAGTCCATTTGACTTAAAAACACATCAAAATGCAGATACTATCATTATTAATCTTCTTATTAAACCCTGAATGCCACACTTTTGTGTTTCAATCAACTCTGCAAATCCTGCCTGGGGCTTTAGTACATTCATCTCTCAGAGTAGACAGAGAGAGAGATAGAGGGGGCCAGTGATAGAGTGAGAGTGATATACAGAGAGATACAAAGAAAGAAATCCTCTGCAATATTAACAGCATTTTATATAGCATTTTTTCTTATTAATTGCGAATATATTACAAAAAAGCTGACTGTAAAAATGAACATGGATTTCTTAACATCTTAGTATTTGGTTTGTCTATCTTCCATTTAAAAAAGACAGAAGCACTTAAGCTGCATGAACTCCACAAGTTCATGGCGATCATGTTCTCCAGCATGATTTGAGATGATTCAAAGAGCATCTTGAGCCTTAGTCTGACCATCTGTACCAAGAGCCACATGATCAACATCACTAATTTACTTATTTCATTAGTAGTCTCGAAATGGTATAGAATCTGAAATATTTATTATACACTTTATGTCATAATGCTGCTGTTTTTTAAGCTGTCAAAATATTAAAACTTTGTTTATTTCCAGACTTAAATTATATTGAGTCCCAATTTTGCATGTAGTCTTTAGCAGTATGTTTCAAGTGAATTTCATCAGGATGTTTCCTTACTGAAACACAGTATCTGACCCATCACGACTGTGCCAGGCAAGCACCCATCCCCTTCGCCCTTGTGCTTCAGGACCTCTTATGGTCATGAGTCCTGACCTAATGAGTTGAAGCGAGCCATTCGGAGCGTCCTGGCCAACTTCTGCTGTATTTCCAGTGTAACACCACTCAATTTACAAACAACAAACGGATCTCCGCCCCCTCATCAGTCATGCTGCTCTCCGCCAGCGGGGGCCCAATGAGCACAAACCATCCAAAAGGAACCTAAACAAAAGTGGCACAATGGGCGGCCTGCAGAGCCGAGCCGCAGCAGTTAGGACGTTTCCCTCGCCCCTCCACCCCAGCCCGACCGTGTCCGTTTCACCACAGCTTTATCATGCTAATAGAATTGAGTCTGCAAATACAAAAAGACTTAATTTGTGATTATCTTTCAGCCACACTGTCTTGTGTTTGTTTGTGTGCCAGAGTGTGCTCTCGTGGCCCGGCAGGCCTCACCCACAGTATCTTATTACATTTTTCCTTCTCTTCTTTCTTGTCCTCAATAAAAGAGCAGCAATTAGGCGTCTAATTTCTCAGAAAAGGAGGGAGCTAGGACCGTTCCGACATCAAAAGTTTAGAAAAAGCTTGTCCTTGTCCTCGGCAGAGAGGTGAGTCTACGGCTCTCGTCCGAAACAGTGCTGAACCAGTCCAGATGTGTTCCTACTTTAAAAAAGGCTTGTTGTGACTTACTGTAGGATAAGCAAGTCTGCAGGATTTTTTGGAGCTATATAAGTCTTTAAGTTAAGCTCGGTAAGTTTTAGAGGTTATTGTAAGCTCCAGTTTCAGGGACACATTAGGAACTCGCACGAATGCCGGCACTCATTATCCAAACCAACGCATAATCCACAGGCTTTTATGTACAGCTCCTTTTCTTGTATACTGCGAGATTAAGAGTACAATTATCCGGGCTTAGGTCCAGCAACATCCACAAACAGATCGCCTGACCTTATTCAATCTCTTAACCTTCTGCACTGCTACTAATACCCAGCCTAAGAGCACAAGTCCTGTCCTTTAAAGAATTAACTGCGCCATTATTTTGCGTAATCTCGCCCACGTCTACAACACAAAGATCCTGAAAGCAAGTTGGACAGCATGGGGCATGTTTACGATGCCTGAAACCGTATATCGCTCAGTAGTTAAAATAATAACATAATGTCTCTTATCCATTGCACGGCCTGCAAAAGATAGAGGGATGTATATAGATGGAAGTCAATCCCTGTTCTCTGAAATGGTTAGTGTATGGATTAAGAGGTCTGGTTGAATGGGGAAGGATCTCACCGAAGCCAGGGCTTTTCCCAGCGCGTCTCCAGTCTGAGAGCTTCCAGTGGTGTTCCCTCGGTTGGCAGCAGCTACACAAAGACCACACAGAGATACGGCATTCACATCGGAACAGAGCTAACAGAGATATTAGTGTCATGTATTTTTTATTGGCGAGTAGCAGCTGGTGTTAGGTGTGTCGAACTTAAAAAGTGTTGAAATAAATAAGTGATTTTCCCTCAATAAACTCCTAATTTGCTGCTTATTAATAGTTAGTAAGCTAGTTGTTAAGTTTAGACACTGGGTAGGAATAAGGGATGTAGAATATGGTCATGCAGAAGTACTAATAAACAGTCAATATGCTAGTAATATGCATGCTAATAAGCAACTAGTTAATAGTGAGAATTGGTCCTTAAAATAAAATGTTACCAAAAATATTAATGAATTTTGTATAAATTGTATTTTGTACATTTGAACTTTTAATTTTTATTCTGTTCAAAACATTTTTAATGTTTTTGAAAGAAGTCGCTTACGCTCACCAAATCTGGATTTATTTGATTAAGAATACAGTAATAACAACAATATTGCTAAATATTACTACAATTTAAAATAACTGTTTACTGTTTTAATATTCAAATATAATTTATTTCTGTGATGGCAAAGCTGAATTTTCAGCAGACATTACTCCAGTTTTCAGTGTCACATGATCCTTCAGAAATCATTCTAATATGATGATTTAGTGCTCATTTCTTATTACTATCAAAGTTGTGCTGCTTAATATTTTTTAACTGTGATGCATTTTTTCAGAATTCTCTGATAAATAGAAAGTTTAAAAGAACAGCATTTACTTGAAATAGAAATCTTGTATAACACTGGAAAATGTCTTTACTATCACTTTTGATCAATTTAATTCATCCTTGCTAAATTAAAGTCTTAATTTCTTTCATAAAAAAAAGAAAACTTGCTGACCCCAAACCTTTGAAATCAGCATTTGATTTAGGCACATCATTCATGCTGCACGCTTACTGGCTCACTGACGTTGATGAGATTAACCCCGTAGGTATTGAAATTTGGTAGTGAATGACAAGACAATTTTCGATTCTCGCATGATACTGGCATCGAGGCAATTCGGTCAGTGCCTAAAAAGTATCAAACTCGATACCCAGCCCTACTAATAAATCAAGAACAACACTACAAATGTGATGTGTGCAGTCAACATACCCATAACTCCCTCTGCGGTGTTGACTGGTGGGGTGTGAGATGCAGCGACGAAGGGTGAGGTGCTGGCACTGCCGCGGTGGAAGCTGGACATGGGTGGCAGGCTAGCGTTGATGTCTGTGGGCGACACCGAGTGCGGTGGGTAGTTCTGTGACAGAGAAATGGAGGAGGAACTTTTTTAGTTTTATGTATGGCTATAAAACAACATTTGTATTTGATCTGATCCCACTGCTTCTCACCAGGCGGTCGTGTGAGTGCAGGTTACTGTAGTTTCCAGACTGTGGCATGTGAGATGAAGATCCTCCCAGCATTCCCCCATAGCCTGGCTGGCTGATCCCACTGGACGAGTTCCACAGGTCAGAGGAATTGTGGGTCCCATCTGATTAAGTGACAAGGAAGTAAATTTGAACAATAAAAACACGGCAAATATCTTCATTGTCTAGCTTTTAAAGTAAGTTACTTTGTAAATGTTGGTGAGAAAGGTTTAAATTGTGAACGAGACAAAGGTGACATTAATGTGATCAATAATGCTGATAAACAAGAAAAAACACAACACAGTTTGATACGTGAGCCAAAGTCTGACCCCCACACTCCTTATTCTGGATACAGGATGTCAAATAGACTCTCTTTAAGTCTGCTTTTACACTTGAGTTGGAGCCAAATCCTAAGCGCAGCTGAGATAACATTCAGCCAGCCGCAGCTAGTGTTGCTTTCGTCAACGAAAATTATGACTAAATATCGTCGTCAACGAACCTTTATCACGTGACGAAAACGAGACGAGACGCAACGTAAATGCTGGTCATGTGACGATGACTATAATTAAATGTATAATGCAATATTGTTGACGAATAAAAATGAGACTAAATTTGGTTTACAAAATGCTAAATATGCTAAAATGTCTCTTAATTTTCGCTGACCAAAACGAGATGAAACGAAATGTTATAATGTTATTTTGTCTCGTTTAGTCGCGTTATTATTATTATTTTGCAGTATTTCTGTTTCCTGTGTCTCACTTCAGGGGTTGCAAAAGACTAGACTAAAACTAAAATTAAAACAGGCCGCCAAAAACAACACTAGCCGCAGCTCACTTGCTTCCGCTTCAACTTTTAAAGGAGAAATTTCTCACAGCCTGAAACACGTGGCTTGAACTGGCCATATAATTTTTAACACTCCAGATTGGGAACGCTGGAATACGCATGGTTGGTTTACTATCTATGTCTGTGAAGTCAGTAGCATTATAGGCAGTGAGTGAAAACGTAAAGAGAAGGCTTGCCAATTGTGTAAAAAAAAGGTTCAAAGTGTGAGTTAGGGGAAGGAACATACCAGGAACCGTATGTTCAGGGTTTGAAAATGTTTATATAACTAAATTAGACTGGAAGAAGATTCGACTTGAGAATTGTGTTGCCAAAAAAATTTAATTAGCATGATGAATCAAACGTTTAAGACCTGTTCATTAACTCTTTCTAGGATGCATCTCTGTTACATTCTAGAAAATATTCAACATTTATTTAATTTTTTAGTAGGGGTTAATTTAGTGTTTGGCCTGAATACTCTACGCAAGTACATGAATGCAAATGCATCTAGCTATGAAAGCTCAATATTATGTTTTATGCAATATGTCAGACCACATTGCAATGCTATATTGTGCATATCATCTAGTCGTTTTCTCTTTCTGGTCCCCTGCATCTGAATAAAGGCCCCGATATACTTCAAGCGAAATCGAAGAAATAACTGATGTGGCGTCATTTCGAACAAAATCTGGCCAAAATGAAGTTCGTTTTGGGAGTTCGAAACGGCTTGACAAAGCGAACTTTCCAGAAAAGTTTGTTGCGGCTGCAACACCTTCGTACTACCATTGGTCCATGACGATTTCGTCATAGGAGGTGTGCCTATGGTGTGCTCCGCCTTCTTTCACGTGGAACTCTTCTCTGGGTTCATTTCGTCTGTCGAGTCTTTGGAGGTGAGATGTCCGCGCAGTGGAGAGCCGCTTTATAGAAGCAAATTAAGTTTAGCTTCTGATGAAATTAGACACTGACACTGTTTTCATGTTTAATACTGCTGCTTGCTTTTAAGCTATGTATTGAATAAAGTGCCATGTAAATACACGTGACGCGACTTCACGTGAGCGCTAATTTGCAGAGCTTGTGCAAGCATATCCATGTTGCTATGAACAGATGCTTTTTATAAACAAAAATGCTTGCTCTTTTCTCCAATTTTTATGTTTATTTTGTTACTGAGACGAAAGCGTGCAGCACATATTTACATATTCATATAAACGTTACTTTCATCAGAGTGGGCAATGTCGGGATGTTCGCTAACAGTATATATATATATCGCTGCTCATGTATTTCGAACTTCGTTTTACCCCTAAACGAAGAACGAAAAAGAACTTGGTTTTGAGTATATCAGGGACTTAAGCATACTTCCCTACTGTATAGTAGGAGAAAAACAGTATGTGAGAGTAGCATGCCTAAATTGCATGAAACAATAGGCGCAAAAGTATTTGGATGACCTACTTTTTCTGGCAAAATTCTGATGTGGACACTTTATTATCCCATGAAGCCACGGGAGAGGAGTTGTGAATAGCAGTGATGTGATGCAACTGTCACCATAGGTAATATGACAAAGTCAGCATGGCAGATGTTGTACATTCAGATTTCATTCATACTATACACATTCATACTATATAGAATGTCCTTTTAAATGATTGCAAAGTTTGTTCCTCATTAAATGTAGTACCTAATCTGACTCAATATGCGATTTCAAACGGATTGTTTAATTACTGTCATTATGGTGCAACAGTTTGTTAGCAAGTTCAAATCAATATATACCTCAAAGATAACACAACTAGTTCAACAGCAAACATATCTGAAGATATATCTATCACCCTCTTTAGTACTGGATTTATTACCGCCACACTAATGCAAGAACGCATGCGATATGCATGTTCAGTACAACAAAACCATGCGCTTGCAATGCTGTAGCCAAGCATTCATGTCTGCACTTGCATATTTGTATAAATGCATCTTATGCACCTTAAAAAATAAAAAAAGACTTCCTTTAGAAAGTCAAAACTAAGAGAATGGTAAAGTAACAAAAAAGGACATGAAATTATGACTGACCGAAGAAAGTGCTTCCAAACATACTGCTGGGGGGTTTGGGGGACGGGTAGGATGGAGAGTCTCTGTTGAAGTCATCTGAGCTGGGAGATGGTGCATACACCTGCAAAAAGAAAAACAAAATCAGACATTACGACTGAGAACAACTGCTTACAGACAGGTGTGAGGGAACGTAGGCTGCTGTTTTTGTCATTTCTATAAAATAAGAGCGACCATTGTACAAACCTGCTCATGTCATTAAGCGTATCCTCATACCCTCGGTCTAATTCACACATACCAAGAAACCTGACTGCGTACACAAACAATGCATTGTAACGCATATGGCCAATTTACAAATTCTTTGATGTAACAGATGGCTAATTTAGAAGTCTTATTAAAAAAAAGGAGGATTATCTGCAGCGTAGTGTGCGCTTCAGCGCTTAATTGTAATATAATGAAGACGACATGCATGCCCGCCGAACAAAAGCATCAAAACAAATGGATTAATATGCGAGGCCGAGAGCGTTAGGGTGCGTATGCGTTTGTGTTTATGCAAGAGTATTTTAGGAACTGTGGGGTTGGATCGGGTCGGGCCAACGGAGCAGTGGTTACAGCTGCAGAAGTGCCCATTCCAGTAGAGGAGGATCAAAGGCATGAGGCTACAGCCCAGTAATGTGGCTCTCTCAGTTCATCTGCTCCAGATGGGACAAAACCTCTCAGAGGGAGAGCGACGACACTAGCATGTATGGCATGAAAGAGAATGCTAGGTAAACATGTTAAAGAGAGTCTCGCTCATTATCTGTCATTAACGAGACAGACTCACTTGGGCCCTCACTTTCAGGTGTCTGTGTCACCTGCCGTTTAAATTCCACCCTGTGAGGACCTGACTGCACCGTCATGTCTGTAAGAACCAATCCCTGTAACGAAGAGCAGATGTGCAGCCCAATGTGTTTCAAGTTACTTTAAGTTAAACACAACCTCTCCCTCTGATCAACATCATAGCAACTTTTATTCTTTAAATAAAATCAAACCACATGATAAAATATTAACTCTCTGTGAGAAACACTAGATGTTTGATACGAGGCAAACCATCAAGTGAATAGAAGGTTAGAAATAAATATAGAAATATATGCCCTGACAATAACTGTATACATCATAAAATCTTGAATTTGTTTGATTATTTTTAATCATTAATTTATTAAGTCAATTACTTACCCCAAATCAAATCAGACAAATCAGTGTGACTAATCTTTTATGATGATCAGCATCTGACAGATAATAAAGAATATCTGTGTGCCAAATTACATAATACACAATAAAATCTGAAATTTGTTTGATTTATTTGCAATAATTAATTATTTATTATAAATGCATAGTTAATCACACTGTAGTGAAATACTGAGCAGAACAACAGAACTGTAAAATAAAATGTACATTAAATAAAAAAAATTGCAACAATACATTACCCTCATTACGAATGAGAAATTAATATACAATGCATTGGCAAGTATTGCAGTAATTATAATCAAATATGCATTGCATCTAATTTCCAATGTCAGATCCTCCTGCTCATTAATATTTCAGATCTATGCAGATCCCCTTCATCACACACACACAAACACATGGCTGCAACATGTCATGACACACTCTGCATTATGATCAACATCTAAAGCCTTTCAGTCAGCTTAGCCAGCTGTGTGCGGCTGGGCACCTTGCTGAGGCGGCAGTACGTGCCCATGTGATGGCAGTGAGTGTGTTCATAAGCTGCGGCGGGCTCCCGTGGGTGTGCAGACGCACATATGTGACCCCGGCACTGGAAGTCCCCTGGTGATATCAGGTTAGGGCGGCGTGGGAGAGGGGCCTTTGTATCCGCCTCATGGCTCAATGGGCAGCATATGGCAGCGGATAATGCTAATTGTCCGCTTTACCCCGAGCTAACCAGTCGACCCGTTAATAAACCTTCCTAAACACCGGCGCTGCTCTCCACCACCAGGATAGAGAATGAAAGAAAGCGAGAGAGAAAGAGCAAAGGAAACGCTTCCTTTGACCAGGGCTTTAATTAGCTGTCAGTTATTCACGACCCTCTGATCTAAACACCCACGTTTAAAAGATTTTTTCCCTTCATTGTCCTTTTTAAAAAAAATTGTTTTTTTAAATATTAAACTGTGAAAAGACATTAGTTCATAGAGGTGTATATTAAGAGCTCCCCAATACATTTCTAAGACTTTTCCAGTCATTTGCGATAAGAATTTTTAGAGACTGCAATCACAAAAAGCAATTTATAGCCACTTAAATATTTTAAAGGGGTCATATGATGCGATTTCAAGTTTTCCTTTCTCTTTGAAGTGTTACAAGCTCTTGGTGTACAAAGAAGATCTGTAAAGTCGCGAAGACTAAAGTCTCAAATCCAAAGAGATATTCTTTATAAAAGTTAAGAGTCAACCACGCCTACCTAAAACGGCTCGTTCTAACACGCCCCCACATGTCTACGTCACTATGTGGAAATATTAGCATAATGTCGCCCAAATGTGCACGCAAAGAAAGAAGGCGTGGTTTCAGGAACAGCAGTAATGTTGATGCAGCCATGTCAGGGAGACTTTGTGTGATTCAGTGCGAAAGCAAAAGCACTTTATTTGGCCTTCCGGAAGTAGATCAATTAGGAATCATTGGTTAAGATTTATTTACAACAGAACAGCACAACCCAGATGTTCGAATTTGTGCAACGCATTTTATGGACGACATTTTTTTGAACCTAGAAGAGTACAAGGCTGGCTGTGCACAAAGGCTATTTCAAAAAAAATAAAAAGGTCAATTCCGACTTTGCTGTGACAATCTGGCTCTTCTGAATCAGCGATGTAAGTATGTTTTGTTATTAAAGTATTTGCTATTGGCTGTTCAAATGCGGAGTTTTGCGCAGCGCAGAGTAACGCATCGTGTGTGTGTGTGTGAGAGGGGAACAGGGTCACATCACAGGAGAGTGAAC
>NW_015505463.1:1087516-1110070 GCF_001515645.1 Sinocyclocheilus grahami | reverse complement strand
ACAAAGGCTATTTCTAAAAATAAAAAAGGGTAAATTCCGACTTTGCTGTGACAATCTGGCTCTTCTGAATCAGCGACTGTAAGTATGTTTTGTTATTAAAGTATTTGCTATTGGCTGTTCAAATGCGGAGTTTTGCGCAGCGCAGAGTAACGCATCGTGTGTGTGTGTGTGAGAGGGGAACAGGGTCACATCACAGGAGAGTGAACTGCCTGTCAGAAATCATAGCACGTCAGCTGTCTTAACCGCGGCTTGTGTACTGCATCATCACTGTATCTGTCACGCGACTCTGTTGCCCTTTCGGGCTTGAACTGATGGTAAAACTAACGACATTATTAACTGTCTTGATATTTACTTTGAAAGCTGAAGCTCGCGATTATGGTATGGGGCGTTACATTGCCGACACGTGCTTGTGGTGTTCGGCCAATCACAATGCACTGGGTCAGCTGGCCAATCAGAGCAGACTGCGCTTGTCAAGGAGGGGGCTTTGTTGAAAACGTTTGAGAGAGGCGGGGCATAGAGGACCTACAATAATGTACAGTATTTGAAAAATAATGTGTTTTTTGAACATTAAAGCATGTCAACATATTCTGTTACACCAAATACACAAAATAATGAGCTTTAAAATAGCATCATATGACCCCTTTAATATATCTTGGACATGACTTTAGTTCATTTTTTAATTGCCATGATTTTTTCCCAGGCCTGGAAATGATAATTTTGAAATTCCTTGATATTTTCATAACTGCAGCAACCCTTGTTTATGGTTTCCAAAAACACAAAATTCAACTCAAGCTGTTATTAAAATGTAGTAGCAAAAAGCAATATAAATAGCATTTTTTTTCAGTTCTCAGTGTATGAGAAAATGGAGATGAAGGCTCACGCTGATGAGTGAAATTAGTTTTTCTCTTTTTTCTCGCCTGTCACACCTTCCTTTGATCTGAAAACCACATCCATCACAACAACACACGGAAAAACCACTAAACTGTCAACATATGGATAAGCCCAATGACAACAGCGAAAGAGGCAGGGAATAGAGAGAGAGAAATGATTATGAAGGGAGAAAAAAAGCCGAACAACAGACAAACCCACAAGGACGGGCTCAGAGCAGAGGGACCGCGAGTGACAAGAAAATATCCTGCCTCTGCATGTCACTTGTTTGGAGTCGGATCGCGGCCTGAGGGCCTTCCTTTTCAACTCCCATCTAACACACTTATCAAGGCGAAAAGGCAAGCTACTTGCACACAATGAGCCCCCATTGAACACAGCAGCTCTGTCCTGAAGGGACACGTTTTGACTTTTAAAGCCAAGACAAAGAGCAGACGGTAAAAGTTTGAAAGTTAAAAGCATTTTGTTCCTTACAGATACAGGCGGAAGCCTTTCGAGAGCAGAAAAACAACACGCACGTTTGCTTTGAACAACTACAGACGAGCAACGCTGACTCATTATGCAAAGTTTCCATCAGAACAAAACCTTCAAAAAGGCCCAGTATTTATCTGAAATAGAAAAAGAGCATCAAGCACTATTTTCTAGCAGACCACAACATTAGCCCTATAAATCTTAAAGGGGTCATATGATGCTTTTTAAAAGATCATTATTTTGTGTATTTGGCGTAACAGAATATGTTGACATGCTTTAATGTTAAAAAAACACATTATTTTTCAAATACTGTACATTATTGTAGGTCCTCTATGCCCCGCCTCTCTCAAACGCTTCGTTTTCTACAAAGTCCCTCCTTCCGACAAGCGCAGTCTGCTCTGATTGGCCAGCTGACCCAGTGCATTGTGATGGGCCGAACACCGCAAGCACTCGTCGGAAATGTAACGCCCCTTACCATAATCTTGTTCCTTACAGATACAGGCGGAAGCATTTCGAGAGCAGAAAAACAACACTCACGTTTGCTTTGAACAACTACAGACGAGCAACGCTGACTCATTATGCAAAGTTTCCATCAGAACAAAACCTTCAAAAAGGCCCAGTATTTATCTGAAATAGAAAAAGAGCATCAAGCACTATTTTCTAGCAGACCACCACATTAGCCCTATAAATCTTAAAGGGGTCATATGATGCTTTTTTAAAGATCATTATTTTGTGTATTTGGTGTAACAGAATATGTTGACATGCTTTAATGTTAAAAAAACACATTATTTTTCAAATACTGTACATTATTGTAGGTCCTCTATGCCCCGCCTCTCTCAAACGCTTCGTTTTCTACAAAGTCCCTCCTTCCGACAAGCGCAGTCTGCTCTGATTGGCCAGCTGACCCAGTGCATTGTGATGGGCCGAACACCGCAAGCACTCGTCGGAAATGTAACGCCCCTTACCATAATCGCAGCTTCATCTTTCAAAATAAATGTAAAGACAGAGCCCGAAAGGTGAACAGAGTCACGTGGCAGACACAGTGATGAAGCTGGTATGTGTGTAGTACACAAGCCACGGTTAAGACAGCTGACTCCACTGTGATGTGACCCCCCCTCTCTCGCTCTCATGCTCTCTCTCTCTCTCTCTCTCTCTCTCTCTCTCTCACTCTCTCGTGCTCTCTCTCTCTCGCTCTCTCTCTCACTCTCTCGCGCTCTCTCTCTTGCTCGCTTGCGAGGCTCTCTTTTGCTTTCGCCTCGAAACACACAGCGTCTCCCTGACATGGCTGCTTCAACACTAACTGCGGTTACTGAAACCACGCCTTCTTTCTTTGCGTGAACATTTGGGTGGCATTATGCAAATATTTCCACATAGTGAGGTAGATATGTGGGGGTGTGTTAGAACGAGCCGTTTTAGGGGGGCGTGGCAGAGTCTTAACTTTGATAAAGAATATCTCTTTGGTTTTGAGACTTTAGTCTTTGCAACTTCAGGGATCTTATCTATCCACAATCAGCTTGTAACACTCCACACTTGAAATCGCATCATATGACCCCTTTAAAGGAAAAGCAACCACCTTATACAAACACTTACAAATACGTGAATTAAAGAGAGAACAGCAGAGAGGAAATAAAATACTTCACACATCATAAATTGACCCAATCAAAGCCGGGGAGGCCGCTTGCCCTCCAGGGCCCGGCCATAAAACTATTGGTAACAGCCTGACATTCAAACAAATTAATGTGACTTTTATCTTTGTTGATGGTCACAGCATCTGACATTTGATAAATAAATAATATCTGTGTGCCAAGATATAAATAAAGCAACACAAGGAAGGGTTTATTGGGCATTTACCCACTGCTTTGAATCATAAAGCTCAACTCTGACCCGAGTGAGCCACATGTTCCTCATTTTCTCTTTCCTCCCAGCCTGCATGACAAGGCTGGAAATACTTAATATAAAAAGATCAGAGTGAGCTTTGTGGTGCAGGAACAAAGAAATCTGTCATAATGGCCTATGAGGAAACTAACGCTGGACTCTGTCAGATGACCTCAAAAGAAGTAAAAACACAAGCTGTGGTCTCACATTTGTCCCCAGAAACAATCGAGAGCAAGATTGGATACTTTACAAAAGATGCGCAAACATGAT
Source organism: Sinocyclocheilus grahami (assembly GCF_001515645.1). Taxonomy (NCBI): domain Eukaryota; kingdom Metazoa; phylum Chordata; class Actinopteri; order Cypriniformes; family Cyprinidae; genus Sinocyclocheilus; species Sinocyclocheilus grahami. Next base: position 1,106,569 of record NW_015505463.1, on the reverse strand, counting down.
TCTTGACGTCCTTGTTAAAAGCAGCACTAATAATGTGAATAACATATACATTTAATAAGCAAGCTTTTATTAAATGAGTAACAGATCATTCTTAAACTCATCAAACAGATGGATAAATCTCCAGAGCCTTACACAGACAGAGAGAGGAAGACATCAGGGAAATCTACTGGAAACTTTTTCCTCTCTACTGAAGTTGTGCGTTCAGTGCTTTGCATTGTCTGGGGAGCCGAGACTCACTTTAAGGAAGTCGGTGGAACATTCTGCGCCCCCCAACATACATGTTTACTTGGCCAACTAATTGAGGACATACCATATTTTTACATAGCTAAATATACATACAGTACTACAAACTAACCCAAATCAAGAAATATTGTAGTATCACGCTACAGCGCACATTCTATCAGTTGCAGTTCTGGCGCCTTCGTCTCAATATAGGCTACTGTACAACGCCACATTCATTCACATCAAATGTTAACTCTGTCTCACACTGCACTGCACTGATTCGCAATCACAAAAATAAATTATTTGCATGTGCTTTAAAGCCTTGCCATTTCATTCGTGTGCTGTACTGACCTGCACTTTTTCTGAGTGACCTGTCAAACAGTGCCTGATTACTGGACTAAGTTATCATTTGCGTATGATTGCGTTAATATTGTCAAAAACACACAAGGTTTAAATGTAAACACAGTCAAAAATGAAAGTAAACAGCAGAAAGAAAAACGGATGCATGCTTGTATATTACAAACCCAATTCCAAAAAAGTTGGGACACTGTACAAATTGTGAGTAAAAAAGGAATGGAATAATTTGAGACATTTTGAAATGTCATGCCAAATATTGGCTCATTTTGGATTTCATGAGTGTCAGTGTCTGCGCTTGCTTGGCCATTTGTTTGCGGAGAAAATAAGGAAAGTGTGTTCAAGCGCCAGCAGAAAACAGTGTAAAGAAATAGTCTTTGAGAGAAGCAGTCATCTGAATTTATTATGTCTGTATAGGTCTTTTATGAAGTTTTTAGTTTTATTTAATTTGAGTTATTTTAATATTTCAACAAACTAAATAGAAATGAAATGTTTTTTGTTTTTCATTTGTATGTTAAGTTTTGAAATTTTGTAGTATACGTTTGTCATTTTTATTTAATCTCTTTATTTTTTAAATGTGCATAGGTAGTATTTATAAAGTTTTAGCTTTTAGTTTTGGATCTGTTTTTAGTTGTTTTAATACTACAATTGATTGCTTCTGTTGTCCTCATTTGTAAGTGGCTTTGGATAAAAGCATCTAATAAATGACTAAATAAATAAACCTTAGACCCACCCTGAGTGAGTTGTCATCAGTCCGCCATTGTGTTGACTCTGGTGCAGGGGAAGACAAGATGTCTCCGATTAAGCAATTGAGGTGCTTTACTGTTGGATGTAATAATGAATATAGCAATTGTCATTTACTCCCGACATCTGAGCTGCTGAAGACGCAGATGATTAACTTTACTTTCGCTTTGAAGTGAATGCGCCACTCCCGATCAGCCTAAATGCATCTATGTTCGCTCAAATCATTCGTGATCCAGCCTCATCTACAGAAGAAGTGAGTATAAGGGTTTTTTATGAATCTTTGCAAATCACCTTTCCTAATAATGCACTAATTAGCAAGTTTCACGATGAATGCGGCTAAAGTAAACAGTCTCTCTTAGAGCAGCTCAGATAGGGGCGGGGCCAGTAGAGCTCATTAACATTTAAAGCAACATGGACTATAATGGCTTGATAAAAACAGAGCTGATTTTGACAGGTTTAAAAAGGTGTTTTTTACACTAACATTGAGAATTTTTAACCAAAGTATGTTCTAGACTTTTAATTAAGACCCTAAAGAATCATATCAACTTGTGCAAAATGAGCATCCGATGACCCCTTTAAAGTTACAGTACTAAACATGCTGCCACTTGCCATTAAAGTGATAGTTCAGCCAAAAATTTACATTCTGTTGTAGTTCTGTTCTCACTCTCATGTAGTCCCAAACCTGTATTAATTTCTTTCTTGTGCTGAACACAAAAGAAGATTGAAGAATGTAGGGAACTAAACAGTTGCTGGTCCCCACTGACTTTGATAGAAGGGGAAAACAGAATACTATGGAAGTCACTGAAGACCAGCAACTCTTTGGTTACCCACATTCTTCAAAATAACTTTTATGTTCAACAGAAGAAATAAACTCATTCAGGTTTAAAACAACTTGAGAGTGAGTAAATGATGACAGAATTTTCATTTTTGGTTGAACTATTGCTTTAATGTTAATAAAACACCAAAACAAAGAGAAAAATCTTTAATAGGAATGCTTTAATAAGAATCAATGTATAATTTATACAGTGAAGTGTACTGTATATAGTGTTTTATTTTTATATTTGTTCATTCAATTTCTTGAATGCTACTGCTAAATACAACTACTGTACCTGAAAAATAAAGCACTGTTTGTTTTATTTGTATATTATGTGTATTTTTGTAACGTGTATCTTTGTTCTTACTTTTTAATAAAAAAGATAAAATAATGACAGATTTTTTTTTTTTTATCTTCGCCCAATTTGGCCTAAATGTCTGCTACTTGGAAATTAGTTTGGCTGTACTGCTCAGACAACTTGTAAAATAGTACAACCAACATGACAAAGAATCGTGATAAAATCATGAATCGTGATTTTTTTTTTCAAATTGTGATATAATATTTTTGCCATATTGCCCACCTCTAGTAAAAAAATGAATTAATATATGCTTTTAATTATATAAAAATATGGTGATACACAATAAGAACCATTTCTAACACTGATAATATGATTAGACTATGCATTTCTCATGCCATGCACTTGTTTGCCATTAACCAAGTCTTGCTCCGAATGTTGCGACCTGTGGCTGTTGTTTTAATTAGGGATGCTCCGATCCGCTTTTTCTGTACTGCTCAGACAACTTGTAAAATAGTACAACCAACATGACAAAGAATCGTGATAAAATCATGAATCGTGATTTTTTTTTTTCAAATTGTGATATAATATTTTTGCCATATTGCCCACCTCTAGTAAAAAAATGAATTAATATATGCTTTTAATTATATAAAAATATGGTGATACACAATAAGAACCATTTCTAACACTGATAATATGATTAGACTATGCATTTCTCATGCCATGCACTTGTTTGCCATTAACCAAGTCTTGCTCCGAATGTTGCGACCTGTGGCTGTTGTTTTAATTAGGGATGCTCCGATCCGCTTTTTTCGCAATACCTAGGGTTCAGTATTGGCCGATACCGATTCCGATCCGATACCAGTGAAGTTTTTTCCCCTCATTTAAATAAATTTAGAATTTATATATCTCTGTGTGTGGAACTGATAATCATTCTTTCACAATCTACTAGATACAGAGTTACAGACTACTTCATTATAAAGGGAAAAAAAAAATAATAATAATAATCTCGGATTTGGATCGGTTCTCTCTGCCCGATACCCGATCCGAGAAAAATGGCACTATCGGAGCCGATACCCGATATGAATATCGGATCGGCGCATCCCTAGTTTTAATAGTCCCCCACAGTGGCGTGACAGCAAACACAGAGAGCTGTTGAACAAATCCAACAGCTGCAGGGGGGCCGAGCCTGACGTCAAGCACCGAGAGCAATGACGGTCCACTTCCTCACACGTCCCCTCCTCTCGCTCTCATTGTACCCGCTGCTCCCCTTCCTGGGCCTCTTGCCCATAGACCAAGGGGGCGGTAGGGTACACAACCCAAATAACAGGCACACTGCGGGTGGGAGAAGAGAATGAGGGGAAAGAAGGGAAAAATGAAGGGAAATAGGTGGGTGGAAGTGGAAGAGAGGCAAAAGAAAAAGGCTGGACACAGTCATTGAGAATGAATGGACAGGGGTGCAAAAATAGATGGGGAGGCCGTGCTGTGAACACGCTGACCTGTAGTGCCATCGGTCTCTTTAAAGCCCACTCCGGCCCGCTCCACTTCGGGCCCTTTCATGTCTGTCACTGCAGGCTTCCCAGTCCAAACACTGTCCCATTCACAACATTATTGTTATGGAAAGATGAAAGCCTTCCCAGAAAACGATACTTTATTATGCTTCCCCCTCTAATTCTATTATTATTTATTCTCTTTTCTTCTCTGAGTGAGATTCTTTCAAATGTGTCCAAGGTGGTTGAGATCGACAGGCTGGTACCACTTTAAACCTGGAGCCGTTTCAAGTCGATTCTTTAGGAGAGAGACGGCCGTGATGGAGGAATGCTTGAAGGCTCCATAAAACAAATTCAGATAAAGAACGCACTGCTGAGAGGAAAAGAACACAGAAAAAAATGATTAAAGAGACAAATGAAAAGGGACAGAAGTGAAATCACAAATTACGGACACATGTCCAGAGAGTTCACGACGCATGTTTGCTTCGTTCTCGCAAGACTTCCACACAGCTGCCACACATAACTTCATTTTGATTACCACTGTGAAAATAACCAATCACTGGTGAGGTTCGTTGGACATAAACTTAGCTACACCAGACACCATTGGTTACATTTAGTTACTAGGTCGATACAACATGATAAAGCAACTCTTTGCGTTAAACAGCTAGAAGCACAACAAGAGATTTTGTCAGCTCTTATTTCAGATGCGCTGTTCTGGATAGCTCCGCCCACAGTGACATTTGATCGATCAATTTTTCTTGTTTTTCAGAATATAAAAACACTATATATGCAAAACTGTGTGAGGTGATCAGACTTGTTTTCAGAGAAAATATTTTGAATTGTTTTTTTTCTTGTTTTAAACAAGAACTTCAAAACAATTGAAAATATCTATTTACTATTTTAATAATGTGTTAAAATGTAGTTTTCAGCAGCCATTACTAAAGTCTTGGCTGCCAAAATGATCCTTCAGAAATCATTCTAATACATATATATATTACTTAAACTATACAATAACACGACTTTGTGCTGTATTTTGCTTTTAGTGAAGGCACCAAACTTAATGCTGGAAACTTAATGCACTGCACAGTCCAGACGCACCTGGTTAAGACAGTGTTAAGCCAACCCAGTTCTTCATCACACCACAGACGCAGGAGGTCTGGGATTCACCTGTACTGATTGTGTGGATTATGGAGTTTAAACGTAATAGGTGCTGCAGACAGTCTGTCCCACTAATCAATCTGAAAACTAGACACTTCCACATCAACATCCCCACACACATCCCACGCCTGCAAATTAGAAACATGCAGAACGCTCATCTCAGCCCATACAAGCTAAGTTAACATCTTTGTGTTTCTATAAGGCCATTCATCACAACACATTAGGAGGAAAATCTCTCTCCACGAGTCTCGTGGGCTTATGAGCATTCTGTTATGTGTTGTAATGATTAATGTTTCCCTGCCTGAGGACAGCGCCTAGACAAAACACACAAAAAAGACAACACGAACATTATATTAGAATAACACCGGTATTTAGCGAGCATCTCCTCCAGATGTGATAAATCCACTGGGGCCCTTTCATCAGGGTCCAGGAGAGAGCTTCAGGTTTTGAAGCCTTCTTACATGTCTGGGCCAACGCACGAGTCAAGCAAGAGGTCTTCATCCAATTACGGCGTACCTGACATCAAGCAACACAAAAGCAGCTTCACCCACTTACCTGACTTGCAGCTACGCCCACAGCCCACAGTGACACCTTCTCTACATGTGACATCTGCTGTCTGCTGACCTACAACCGGCTTGTCTGGGGCTCACGTGCAGGCTGCGCTCCAGCCAGGTAAACCATGCCAGTGTGGCTTAGATTAGCTCTACTTTAAGTTAATCAGCTCTGACTGTTGACAGAACACGCTCTTAAAGTGACCACAGCTGTATGTACATTCACGCAAAATACAAATAAAACTTATGTCAATCTTAAATCAGAATATGGGTCTAAATTAGCACATATTTCTATGTGGTTTTCTTGTACTCTAGCTGTAGATGAAAGGTGCACATGTCTCTGCTCTTTTGTGGGCTTCATGATTTAGGGCTCTGAAGTCTGAGGTAAATATCAGCAGCCTAAACAGATAAAGAGGTGGACATGTCTCTGTTCAGCATCAGACTCAAACCAGGAACATCTATCTAATCACTTATCTGATGAGCTCATATCCTTTCAGACACACACACACACACACACACACACACACGAGAACCTACCTATGAGGACATGTTATAGATTTCTACTGTTTTCATGTTAAGCTAATTAAAATGACAACAAACTGGTTTTGTCAAAAGTTGATACTAAAATCACTAAAGGTAATGATAGCAAAATATGAAAGAACATGCATTTGTGAGGTATTAATTGATTTCTTCCCATCAATTTTGTATAGTATAGCTAACTAAACCCTGAACCCCCCCACCACCACCCACACAGACTGACCCAGTGCACTCCCCTCTGGTGGCAGGATTATGACCTGATGGCCTAGAGGACAAACCCCAGACAGACACACGGGTTACAAGTGAGACATCATAAGCCTAAATATCAGATAAGTTTGGGAGGAAGTGGAATGTCTGAAGATCAAGAGAGCTATTAAAAGCTACAGGTTACCGTCTGAACACGTGGGTCATGGGAGGATACAGAACAACCTGAGAAAAGGAGAGCACATGACTGTAAGCTCAGATATATCAAACCAAATGTGCCTTTTATTTTATACCACTAGCTGCAGAAAAGGCTTTTTAAAACAGAGATGTGAGGCCGCAAAAACTCAGCGCTGAGGAAATACAAAAGAGAACAGAGATTTTCTCCAGAACAAAGAGCAGTGGCCACATGAAAGACCTACATCAAACTGTACTGTTATACTTTACAGGGCTTTAGTGGGGCCTTTTATCCCAAGGCATGTCCAACTACACAGGATCTTCACTGCAAGGTTGTGACCTTGCATTAGAGGCAGGGGGTTCAAAGAGAGTAGGCAAAAAAAGAAGGGGGAAACAACCCTGAACAAATGCACACAAAAAGCCCAATGTGGCGTTGGTGACCTGCATCTGCTTGCATGGCCTGTAGATGGCTGTCTAGTCAAAAATGCATTATGTATCTTCTGAATGGTGGAGCTCCAGTCAAGCTGACATCTCCGAGCTTTGGGCGCTAGTCTCGTGTCCTTGTCGCCACAGTGGATCATAACCTTCTTCTCACTTCTCTCCAAGTGCTCGTTTCCTCGCTAAGTGCAACTTCTGCCCGAGCGATCTGTCAAGAGCAAATGACAATCTTTTTTTGTCATTCACAGCCAGTGTTCTTGCATGCAAAATGCCCCGAAGGAAGGCGAGCGCTCCCTGCTGCTTTCTCTCCTTGCCTCTTTTCCTTTCTCCCTCTCTCTCCTCCGATCATCTCTTCTGGGCTGAACATCGGTGCCCCAGCGCAGGCAGTGTCACATCAAACAGTCGTGCCCGTGACAAGGGTGTTTAAAAAAAACCTGGCTATTTACACATATAGGCTGCAGCTCCAGGCTCTCCGCCAAGTATAAATCTCCCACAAGATGCAGTTACTTGCCCTAAGTCATGGGGCCGTCCATCCGCCTCTGACTTTTTTTCACCCTCTGTGGCAGTCAGGAGGGCCGGGGTCCTTCAGCACAGGTGCACACACACCTGCCTGACAGCATAGCGGCTGCTGCGGCAGACGCACATGCTAACTGCAGAACACGCTTATGCCACGCTCATAGCAGCAAGCAAAGCACCATACCTTCAGACATTCCTAAAAACACTAGGAGCCAATAAAACAACTAGTTAGTCAAGTATCATACGCTAAAACTGGTAAGAATTACAATTATGCCTTGGGCTGAAAGCTTGATACGTTTAGTGCGATAATCCAATGATTAAATTAAATAAATATATACACTGCACATTTAACAGTGAAATGCAGCACCGTGTTCATTTACACGTGAGCTCATGATGACAGTGTTTTGCAGTTTTTCAGAGAGGCTCGGTTCGCAGTAAATGCTGCTCCACACCAGGGTTATTCTACTAAAACTAAAACCATACAAGTGTTACATGAAATAAAATAAACATTATCTAAAACAAAATAAAATATCTAAAAAAAAATATTTCACCATTTTGCAAGGAAACATTTTTCACTTTCATTTAGTTTAACTTGGACTAAAATAAAAACTATATAGACATAACACCCCCCCCCCCCCCCCATAGATACTATTAATAAAAACTATAATAATATCTCAAATTACACTAATTCCCTATTTCCATGTGTACTGAGTCTGGGGCGCTTGTAAGGTGAATTTGGGAACACGTATGCCACCCATTTCACCACATAATTAATGAGAAGATCACAATTAGATTTTTCCCAAAAGTGTTCTACTTATGTCTAATCTTCATGTGTTTAGTGACTGAATAACAAACATCCGCTATTTTTCTCTAAACCTACTCCTGCAGTTCAAGGGTTAACATGGTTCCCTCATCTTCTCAAAACAGCAAGTACACAAATCAAACACGGTTATAAATATTTGTACGTCCCTAGTCTGCTGCCATGTCTTATTTAGGGCTTTATGTCGTAAAGCATGCCCTCGCTGCTCCAAAAAGGAGTGGATGTTATTCCATAAATATTTACATCTATACGTAAACTACGTCGATTCATCAGCAGCGCTGTGTTTAAAAAAAGTGATGAGCTGGCAAGAGGTAAATAGTTAAAGTATTTTTAGGTGAGTTGGGGTTTGTATTCCCTGCGGAGGGCCTGATGATGGGAAGCATTGTGTTCATTTTGTTTATCAAGCAGCTCTACGAGCCTCTAGTGGGGCTCGTCTGCTTACACAAGCAAAAGCTTTCAGAGGCATCTGCAGCTGCAAGCCCACTGCACAGGTACCCTGCAGACTGCATGCGCGCGCGCACACACACACAAACACACAGCTGCCCCAGCAACTCTACATGGCTCTGCAGGTGCATCTGTGCCGCCGTGGCTTTATTCTCACGTCTAGCGCTTCGACATCTTTTGTCCAATGATGATGACTGATGGCTGTCACCAAATGCCGTAAATAAACCATGTTTCCAACCATCCATATTTTAATGCAAATTTTGGGATATTGTGGTAAAAATGTTGGATGGAAACACCAACGTGAGATTAAAGTTTCCACTGTGCAACAAAAACTACAACAAAAACACTGGAACAAATTCACAGACATACATAAATAAGTAATGTTACTTTATCTGGCTACACTAACTGGGTTTCTATCCACAAATTTAATGGAATATTCCATAAAAATGCTGGATGGGAACACCACCATGAGACATACCTAAAATGCACATAAAATCACAAATTCTATGATGCACATAAAAAAAGTCACATGAATTTTCCTCAAGTCATACTATTCGTTGTTACGCTCAAGCCCATGTGTACAGTGCATGTGATTTAAATTTAATCATAAGAATAGTCTTAACATACTGTACATGTGCAGGTAGAAATTTTCAGTAACACTTTAGATATTCACTATTAACTAAGAGTTTTCCCTCAATAAACTCCTAATTTGCAGCTTATTAGTAGTAAGGTAGTTGTTAAGTAGGGTTAAGGGATGTAGAATATGGTCATGCAGAATAAAGCATTAATATGAGCTTTATAAGTACTAATAAAAGTCAATATGCTAGTAATATGCATGCTATTAAGCAACTCGTTAATAGTGAGAATTGGTCCTTAAAATAAAGTGTTACCAAATTTTCTAACCATGCGTACTGTGCACACTCAACTCGCACACGGTGCCTTGAATTATTTTGCTCTTATTAGTTTGTCTACAAGGCCTATTGTTTCACAGTCTATAAAAACAAAAATGAGTTAAAAGAATGAGATGGAACAATAACAACAACAACAACAAACTACTGGAGACACAACAATAGGCATTTGCATTGATGAGCGAGTGTGTGATGGAGTTTAGTTTAAATTAGTACAAAGTCATTTTTATTTCTCATGACTTCTGGAGAGAAATAGCACAGACACTGGATAAGTATGAAACTTTCTAGTGTGCACGTGTCGAGCACCTATGTTTGCGCACCCTATCAATTATCGAAAGGCAACATGTTTATGTCATGACTTCGGTCTGATCTGCTGTGTTTTGTTGTCTTTTTCCTCAGTGTCTGTGTGCCTTGTCTCTGAGCACATGGGTTTTGTTTTGACAGCTCACCATGTGCTCCGCTGTCAGTGTGGCGTTTTCCCCTCCCACTCGTTATCCTCAATTCTCTTTTGTGTTTTCTGTCACACCTGTTGCCATTAATTCCTCATTAGCTCTCCCCTATTTTAGATCCTCTCATGCTCAGTCTTTTGTCAGACCGTAGTTGTATGTTGTGCAACGCTTCGCTCGTGATCATCTTGTCATGTTTGCTTTGTCTTGCCGTGTTGTGTCTTTTAGGCTCCAAGTGCTGTTTTGCTTTCTGTTTTGAACTGCTCCTTCTCATCCTGCCAGACAATCTTTGTTCTGCTACCTGCCCTAGCTTTCTTAGTTTCTGTTGAGTTTCGGATACATCGCACCAGCCCCTCTATGCACGCTCAACGCTCTCATCGGTGAGCTCAGTGAGTCTTTGATGCTGCATCACGAACAACGCTCTGGTCAGTGTAAATTTGACGCTGCGTCACGGATGACGCTAGGATCAGTCCCTGCTGAGAGGCTTTCTCCTGGTCCTGTGGACTTTGATTTGGACTTCCTCTATTTTGTGTTCCCGATGTTTTTTTCTAGTGCTCAGTGAGAGCGTAATAAACTTTTCTGTTACCTGCAACTGAATCTGTATTTTTCCTGACAGTTTAGCTGTATGCATATGCTAAGCGTTTGCGTCAAAATTGAAGGATACTTTGGCCTTCAGTCATAAGGAGTGTGGCGTTTTCCCCTCCCACTCGTTATCCTCAATTCTCTTTTGTGTTTTCTGTCACACCTGTTGCCATTCATTCCTCATTAGCTCTCCCCTATTTTAGATCCTCTCATGCTCAGTCTTTTGTCAGACCGTAGTTGTATGTTGTGCAACGCTTCGCTCGTGATCATCTTGTCATGTTTGCTTTGTCTTGCCGTGTTGTGTCTTTTAGGCTCCAAGTGCTGTTTTGCTTTTTGTTTTGAACTGCTCCTTCTCATCCTGCCAGACAATCTTTGTTCTGCTACCTGCCCTAGCTTTCTTAGTTTCTGTTGAGTTTCGGATACATCGCACCAGCCCCTCTATGCACGCTCAACGCTCTCATCGGTGAGCTCAGTGAGTCTTTGATGCTGCATCACGAACAACGCTCTGGTCAGTGTAAATTTGACGCTGCGTCACGGATGACGCTAGGATCAGTCCCTGCTGAGAGGCTTTCTCCTGGTCCTGTGGACTTTGATTTGGACTTCCTCTATTTTGTGTTCCCGATGTTTTTTCCTAGTGCTCAGTGAGAGCGTAATAAACTTTTCTGTTACCTGCAACTGAATCTGTATTTTTCCTGACAGTTTAGCTGTATGCATATGCTAAGCGTTTGCGTCAAAATTGAAGGATACTTTGGCCTTCAGTCATAAGGCATCTGTCAATGATTGCTAACAAATAATGTGTTTTTTCAGTTTACAAAATTCTTGACTTTAAAAAACTTGTAAAAATTATATAAATGTTTTGTAGCTGTAATTCACAATGCATTTATTACGTTTAGAGGGACAGTTCACACAAAAATAAAAATTAAGTCATCATTTACTCTAATGTTCTAATGCTATATGCCCATCTTTTGTTTTCAGACCACAAAAGCGGAAATGTAAAAAGAGTCCCGCTGATGCTTGTCCATATAATGGCAGTAAATAGCAACTAGCTATTGTATAGCAACGGGCTGCTGTTTTGTTTGTTATGTTTATTATGTTTATTTTGTTCATATTCAGTTGAGACTTTTAAATGTTTACAGTTCTTTGCCATGCATGCTTTCGTTACTGATTTCCATTAATGTTGATTTTTGATTATTGATTGTTTGTATACATTTGTTAATTATGTTTTGTTGATTAAACCATTTCTTTCTCTACTTGCCGGTCCGTGTTGGCTCTCATTCACGTTGCAATTGTTGAGCCGATTGTAACAATTAGCACAGTAGTTCACTCAGACTAAACCAGGAAAAGCACACAAGTTGTGAGAAATCAAGATGAATAAAAACACGACATAAAATACAACGCCTAGAAAATCTCCCCAAAAAAGTATCTATGTACTTTCTTCAATGAGTTAAATATCTCCGGACTGGAAGTCCAGTTGTCATGACAGTCAGAATAAGATAAATGTGATAACTTGTTGCTGCGATGAACACAACATATATATTCACCTCTGAGAAGAGAGAACATGGATTCTATTTTGTGTCAAGTTTTTTGGAGTGAATTGCGGTGTTAATGGAGTATCATGAACATGCAGTTATGCACAGTAATGAACAGCCAAGATCAGGATTTTCATTAAATAATACATTCACTTTTGGTTAGTTTTTCACCAAATCCTATCGTAAAGACCCAAGACCCTTGGAATATACGACACGTATCACATGGGACCATTCTGTGATACTTTTGTGCACGAGGGGACATTTTTTGAAATTGTCCTTTTGTGGCCCTAAAAAAAAAGAAGGGCATATGGAATTAGAACAGCGCAAGGATAAGTAAATTATGACTTTTCATTTTCATTTTTGGGTGAACTGTCCTGTTAATCAAACAGCCCTAGCGGTTTCCGCAGTAGCTACAATTTACATTTCTATTTTGAGGCAAGTTTCACAAAAAGTGACAATTTTGTGCTCTTGAACACATGGAATGGAAAAGCGGTTTTATTCACAAATTATTTGAGCAATTTTCAGATTTTTTTCCATATATTCGAAACTTTGATGGAAACTTCGATACAAACACTCTAATCTGTTGTGAGTGGGATTTCGATGAGAATCCAGCCTTTTTACAAGAGCAAAGTTCTATATTCCCAGCGTGCATGTCACTGCTCTACCCTGCGCTGAATTGAGCTGCTTTGAGTTATGAGTCACGCAAGTGCACCTGCGGCCATGTGTTAAGTAGTGACAAATAAAAGCCCTATGTCCATTTACACAACAAAGAGATGTACCCCACGAGCCCAACAATCTCTCCTCAACCCCCTTACCACCCCACCTCTCAGTCTTTTCCTGTCTTCCCTTTTTTTTTTTCCTCTGGCATTAGTAGCAAAATGCATCTCGCTCCCCGTTTCCCCCGAGTCCCGTATCACTAGAGCGACAAGCTACGATTCAAACACAAATTTAAAGACAAAGGTGCGTCGTGCAATGCATTCATGTCTCGTGGAAGAGTTGTGCTTGATTTCTCGCCTGCATTCCGTGTGATTATTGAGAGCTCACGAAGACTAATCCTGCTGCCATGCGGCCCTCAAAGGTCTCGTTTTGTTCTGCGGGAGGAATCAGAATCCTGCCGTATTAACGTGAGGGGGATCTCTGAGCTAAAGCCGCTGTGTTCACGCATTCACTGCAACCAGCACTGTGGTTTGAGGATGAATCAAAAAGGAGGCTTTCACTATCTGCCCTCCGTTTTCCCACAATGACTGTTTAATTTATGCATACAGAAAGGTTGGGAGGGAGTTGGGCGAACAGGGGTCACAGGCGGAGTCAAGCTGAGCTCCACACTTCCTCCGAATGCTAATGTCTGGTGCTCCACTGGGATTATCGCCCATGGAAAATTCCCCCCAATTCCGTGTTATTAATCTCTGTCTGTCCTCCTATTCTGGCTACATAATGACTAATTAAACATCAAAAGAGCTGTGGTGGGGATGCGGCACGACAGCTCGTGTCTCTGAGCCCTTGTTCCCGCTGGAAAGGGGAGAAGAGGGGGGCGAGCGCTGGCGGGGCGGCCTCACAAATCAATCAACCATCGTTACCTCGCACCTACGCCCGCCGCGCTCCAAACGGTGGATCCGCAAACACAACAGAGCTGATTTGCGAGGCAGGTTTGGCCTCCTGTGTGCATGCGCTCGACATACACACAGGTATACGTTGCCACCGTGTCAGAGGACGACTTTGATAAGACTGAATTCAAAAACGCGTGTGCCGCCATACCAAAGGCTTTCAATAAACATGCCTGTTGCGTCTGTTTGTGCGCTAGCATCTATTTTTAAAGCAAAGTGATGGCAGGAAGATGAAATGATGCTGTACTCACAGATGTAGGCAGGCCAGGAGGGGGCTTGCGCACTTTCTTCGCTTGCTGAGGATCTGTGGAGAAAATACAAAAACAACTTTGAGACATTTGAGGGGAAAAAAAGAATAAATAGAGGCACTCAGTCAGACGTCTCTTTGATTACAGATTTACAAAGACAAATATGAGAGTGTTAGTGTGGCAGAAATCAAGGAATTCTTAAAGGGATAGTTCACCCAAAAATGAAAATGTTATGTTTATCTGCTTACCCCCAGGGCATCCAAGATGTAGGTGACTTTATTTCTTCAGTAGAACACAAACGAAGATTTTTAAGTCAAGCCGTTGCAGTCTGTCAGTCTTATAATGTAAGTGAATTGGAATCACGGCTTTGAGAGTAAAAAAACCTACACAAACAAAACCAAATTAAATCCTGCGGCTCGTGACGATACATTGATGTGTAAAGACACGAAACGATCGGTCTGTGCAAGAAACTGAACAGTATTTATATAGTTTTTTACCTCTGATTGACCGCAATGTCCGAACTGTCCAGAGCATCCTGAGCGCGTTCAACAGCCGGCACCTGACACATCTTCTTCTTCTTCACGGCGGATCGCAGACTTATAAGTGCATTACCGCCACCTATCTCTCAAATGGGCCATTGACACTCTATCTACAATCTCAATTAGGAGTGTCAATAGTCCACTTGAAAGATAGGTGGCGGTAATGCACTTATAAGTCTCAGGATGCGTTCTGGACAGTTCGGATATTGCGGTGAAAATCAGAGGTAAAAAACTATATAAATACTGTTCAGTTTCTTGCACAGACCGATCGTTTTGTGTCTTTACACATCAATGTATCGTCACGAGCCGCAGGGTTTAATTTGGTTTTGTTTGTGTATGTTTTTTGACTCTCAAAGCCGTGATTCCCATCCACTTCCATTATAAGACTGACCGACTGCAACGGTTTGACTTAAAAATCTTTGTTTGTGTTCTACTGAAGAAACAAAGTCACCTACATCTTGGATGCCCTGGGGGTAAGCAGATAAACATAAAATTTTCATTTTTGGGTGAACTATCCCTTTAAGAATTCCTTGATTTCTGCCACACTAACACTCTCATATTTGTCTTTGTAAATCTGTAATCAAAGAGACGTCTGACTGAGTGCCTCTATTTATTCTTTTTTTCCCCTCAAATGTCTCAAAGTTGTTTTTGTATTTTCTCCACAGATCCTCAGCAAGCGAAGAAAGTGCGCAAGCCCCCTCCTGGCCTGCCTACATCTGTGAGTACAGCATCATTTCATCTTCCTGCCATCACTTTGCTTTAAAAATAGATGCTAGCGCACAAACAGACGCAACAGGCATGTTTATTGAAAGCCTTTGGTATGGCGGCACACGCGTTTTTGAATTCAGTCTTATCAAAGTCGTCCTCTGACACGGTGGCAACGTATACCTGTGTGTATGTCGAGCGCATGCACACAGGAGGCCAAACCTGCCTCGCAAATCAGCTCTGTTGTGTTTGCGGATCCACCGTTTGGAGCGCGGCGGGCGTAGGTGCGAGGTAACGATGGTTGATTGATTTGTGAGGCCGCCCCGCCAGCGCTCGCCCCCCTCTTCTCCCCTTTCCAGCGGGAACAAGGGCTCAGAGACACGAGCTGTCGTGCCGCATCCCCACCACAGCTCTTTTGATGTTTAATTAGTCATTATGTAGCCAGAATAGGAGGACAGACAGAGATTAATAACACGGAATTGGGGGGAATTTTCCATGGGCGATAATCCCAGTGGAGCACCAGACATTAGCATTCGGAGGAAGTGTGGAGCTCAGCTTGACTCCGCCTGTGACCCCTGTTCGCCCAACTCCCTCCCAACCTTTCTGTATGCATAAATTAAACAGTCATTGTGGGAAAACGGAGGGCAGATAGTGAAAGCCTCCTTTTTGATTCATCCTCAAACCACAGTGCTGGTTGCAGTGAATGCGTGAACACAGCGGCTTTAGCTCAGAGATCCCCCTCACGTTAATACGGCAGGATTCTGATTCCTCCCGCAGAACAAAACGAGACCTTTGAGGGCCGCATGGCAGCAGGATTAGTCTTCGTGAGCTCTCAATAATCACACGGAATGCAGGCGAGAAATCAAGCACAACTCTTCCACGAGACATGAATGCATTGCACGACGCACCTTTGTCTTTAAATTTGTGTTTGAATCGTAGCTTGTCGCTCTAGTGATACGGGACTCGGGGGAAACGGGGAGCGAGATGCATTTTGCTACTAATGCCAGAGGAAAAAAAAAAAGGGAAGACAGGAAAAGACTGAGAGGTGGGGTGGTAAGGGGGTTGAGGAGAGATTGTTGGGCTCGTGGGGTACATCTCTTTGTTGTGTAAATGGACATAGGGCTTTTATTTGTCACTACTTAACACATGGCCGCAGGTGCACTTGTGTGATTCATAACTCAAAGCAGCTCAATTCAGCGCAGGGTAGAGCAGTGACATGCACGCTGGGAATATAGAACTTTGCTCTTGTAAAAAGGCTGGATTCTCATCGAAATCCCACTCACAACAGATTAGAGTGTTTGTATCGAAGTTTCCATCAAAGTTTCGAATATATGGAAAAAAATCTGAAAATTGCTCAAATAATTTGTGAATAAAACCGCTTTTCCATTCCATGTGTTCAAGAGCACAAAATTGTCACTTTTTGTGAAACTTGCCTCAAAATAGAAATGTAAATTGTAGCTACTGCGGAAACCGCTAGGGCTGTTTGATTAACAGGACAGTTCACCCAAAAATGAAAATGAAAAGTCATAATTTACTTATCCTTGCGCTGTTCTAATTCCATATGCCCTTCTTTTTTTTTAGGGCCACAAAAGGACAATTTCAAAAAATGTCCCCTCGTGCACAAAAGTATCACAGAATGGTCCCATGTGATACGTGTCGTATATTCCAAGGGTCTTGGGTCTTTACGATAGGATTTGGTGAAAAACTAACCAAAAGTGAATGTATTATTTAATGAAAATCCTGATCTTGGCTGTTCATTACTGTGCATAACTGCATGTTCATGATACTCTATTAACACCGCAATTCACTCCAAAAAACTTGACACAAAATAGAATCCATGTTCTCTCTTCTCAGAGGTGAATATATATGTTGTGTTCATCGCAGCAACAAGTTATCACATTTATCTTATTCTGACTGTCATGACAACTGGACTTCCAGTCCGGAGATATTTAACTCATTGAAGAAAGTACATAGATACTTTTTTGGGGAGATTTTCTAGGCGTTGTATTTTATGTCGTGTTTTTATTCATCTTGATTTCTCACAACTTGTGTGCTTTTCCTGGTTTAGTCTGAGTGAACTACTGTGCTAATTGTTACAATCGGCTCAACAATTGCAACGTGAATGAGAGCCAACACGGACCGGCAAGTAGAGAAAGAAATGGTTTAATCAACAAAACATAATTAACAAATGTATACAAACAATCAATAATCAAAAATCAACATTAATGGAAATCAGTAACGAAAGCATGCATGGCAAAGAACTGTAAACATTTAAAAGTCTCAACTGAATATGAACAAAATAAACATAATAAACATAACAAACAAAACAGCAGCCCGTTGCTATACAATAGCTAGTTGCTATTTACTGCCATTATATGGACAAGCATCAGCGGGACTCTTTTTACATTTCCGCTTTTGTGGTCTGAAAACAAAAGATGGGCATATAGCATTAGAACATTAGAGTAAATGATGACTTAATTTTTATTTTTGTGTGAACTGTCCCTCTAAACGTAATAAATGCATTGTGAATTACAGCTACAAAACATTTATATAATTTTTACAAGTTTTTTAAAGTCAAGAATTTTGTAAACTGAAAAAACACATTATTTGTTAGCAATCATTGACAGATGCCTTATGACTGAAGGCCAAAGTATCCTTCAATTTTGAAAGTGATGGCAGGAAGATGAAATGATGCTGTACTCACAGATGTAGGCAGGCCAGGAGGGGGCTTGCGCACTTTCTTCGCTTGCTGAGGATCTGTGGAGAAAATACAAAAACAACTTTGAGACATTTGAGGGGAAAAAAAGAATAAATAGAGGCACTCAGTCAGACGTCTCTTTGATTACAGATTTACAAAGACAAATATGAGAGTGTTAGTGTGGCAGAAATCAAGGAATTCTTAAAGGGATAGTTCACCCAAAAATGAAAATGTTATGTTTATCTGCTTACCCCCAGGGCATCCAAGATGTAGGTGACTTTATTTCTTCAGTAGAACACAAACGAAGATTTTTAAGTCAAGCCGTTGCAGTCTGTCAGTCTTATAATGTAAGTGAATTGGAATCACGGCTTTGAGAGTCAAAAAACCTACACAAACAAAACCAAATTAAATCCTGCGGCTCGTGACGATACATTGATGTGTAAAGACACGAAACGATCGGTCTGTGCAAGAAACTGAACAGTATTTATATAGTTTTTTACCTCTGATTGACCGCAATGTCCGAACTGTCCAGAGCATCCTGAGCGCGTTCAACAGCGGGCACCTGACACATCTTCTTCTTCTTCACGGCGGATCGCAGACTTATAAGTGCATTACCGCCACCTATCTCTCAAATGGGCCATTGACACTCTATCTACAATCTCAATTAGGAGTGTCAATAGTCCACTTGAAAGATAGGTGGCGGTAATGCACTTATAAGTCTCAGGATGCGTTCTGGACAGTTCGGATATTGCGGTGAAAATCAGAGGTAAAAAACTATATAAATACTGTTCAGTTTCTTGCACAGACCGATCGTTTTGTGTCTTTACACATCAATGTTTCGTCACGAGCCGCAGGGTTTAATTTGGTTTTGTTTGTGTATGTTTTTTGACTCTCAAAGCCGTGATTCCCATCCACTTCCATTATAAGACTGACCGACTGCAACGGTTTGACTTAAAAATCTTTGTTTGTGTTCTACTGAAGAAACAAAGTCACCTACATCTTGGATGCCCTGGGGGTAAGCAGATAAACATAA
>NW_015505463.1:1074799-1084799 GCF_001515645.1 Sinocyclocheilus grahami | reverse complement strand
ATAATATGACAGTGTCAGGTCCAAAGTTCTGACATGAAACAAAGTTTTAGAATTTTGAAAAATTGGAAACAAAGAAAAGACATAAAGAAGAAATTCATGTAATTTTGTCCCATTCAAACCTTCAACCAAAGTGAAACACTGATAATATTTGCAATTTAAAAAAGTTAATACTGAATAAGAAAAAAGCTTAATACAAGCCTTTAATATAACAGGACTTTTGGACTGTCACAGTGAGTTACAAAGAGTTACAAATAAAATGAGCATCACCAAGATTAAAATATGAAACATGAAGGTGAATGTATGACCATTTCAGATATTGGGTGACCCCTGAAAGAAGGTTTTGTGCTTTGACACAATCAGAACCCTGAGAGTTTTTCTGCTCTTTCCTCTCTTTACTGAACACAATTGTGCAGTTATTTATGTGAGAGTGCCAGCAGCTCAGTGAAGTCCAAGGAGAAATCGATCCAATCAGTCTCACCTAGTGATTCCCTTCTGCTCACGGTGAACTGCTATTGATCAGGCCTGATCACGGCCCCAGGGCATATCCACACACACAACCAGGGACACATCCTCACTTAAAGGAGCAGCAGACCCAGGAGAGTGAAGAATGAGAGAGCCAAAGAGAAAGGGGGGGGGGGGGGGGGGGGGTGAATGAACAAGTTGGAAAACTCTCAATAATGTAACTCCATTCATTTGGGGGGGAGCTGTCAGGTCACTTGTAAAAACTGTGCCGGCTTAACTTGACAAAACACCCGGTATAGAGTCCATGAAGTCGACAGGGCCACTAGACTGTCGACGGAGAGCCAATTACGTGAGGAGAGAAGAGAGACAGTGGCCCCAAAACCTGCATCTGATGACCGGGAGATTAGCCTAGGCTTCAGGTTTGTAAATGGTTTTCCCAGAGGCTATCGCACCCTTGACCAACATCCACTCTGTCGCTCGTCCCAGCAAACTGGGTTAAGAGGCCAATTAGAGAAGAAGCCCAATTAGCCTAATCGTCTGCAGAGTTAAAGAGTAGTGTGGGGAGGGGGATAAAAGAGTGACCGAGAATAGAAAGAATCAGGTAACAGGACTCATACTGAGAGACACAGCATGCATTAGAGAGCGGCTGTTAACTACTGTACTGGACCACTTAACCCAACACAAACTAAAATCACACTAAAGATTAATAAAGGTACCATAATTACACATAAGTATAAACATGGCCCTAAATTTTACTCATCTTTCATGTGATTTTAGTTTGAATCATATTTATCTCATAAATCTAAATCTTTAAAATATTACATTTTTGAGCATATCTTATATTGCATCTTATACTGATTTTATAGTTTATAATTATTATTTATCATTTATTGCAATATATATGAAATGTTATTTTAGAGGTTATTTATAAATGATAATCTTTCAAACAATAAATTATAATAAAATAAATTATAAATACTAAACAGACATGATGTTCAGTGTTTTCAGTGTCTGCTGTTGCAATATATGAGGTCAGACCACATGAATTTTATCTCTAGAGCTAATCTGAGTTTCTTCACCAGCTTTACGCCGTTTCATTTAAGAAAAACTACCATCAAATACACACTGAAACTCAACGATCTTCACAACAAACCAAATATACTTCTCAAAGTAATAATAATGTTATTATTTTTAAGTTATATCATACAACCAAGATTTTTTCATCCATGTTTTTATTTATATAGTTCTGTTCTGCAGCATCTTATTCAACAAAAAAAGCAATGTTTTGTTGTAAATGAATTGTCATTTTCTTTTGATTACATTTTAGAAGATTAATTAAATTGTTAAAGTTGTATTCATTCATTTCATTAGACACCATTTTTAAGATTTGTATTGAATTACAAAACACAAAATCCAGAAAAAAATTAAATAAAACGGAAAGCACAAAATTTAGGGGAAAATAAAATGGATTTAATGGAGCCCTAAAATAAAAGATAGCTTACTCTGTGGTGTTTCATTCTGAACAAACAAGTTAGGTTACATTCATAATCAAGGTCTAACAAACATGTGGAAAACACTTCCTTCCCCATTAAATTAATATAAATGAATATCATGATAAATATTGATATTGTATGATGAAAAAAGATATATTGTGATATTAGTTTTGATCATATCGCTTATCCCTAGTATACAGGAAAATAAATTCAATATCAAAGTCAGATAGAAGTCATAACCAAAGCTGCAATTGAGGCTTACAGAAGAGAGAGCTTAAAAATAGCTACTCCTCCTTGAATTTAGCCGATTAAAACAAGGGCCATCAGATCGGGTGAAAATCAGGTTGGCTTCTCCTTTACTGCAGGAGGAATGAGGGGGGAAAAAGCTTTCCAAAGTGACAGGCTGTCAGAGAGGTGGCATCATTGACATTGACATGGCAAAACAGACTGACTAGTGTTGCCTTTGTTCAATGATATGAAATCCTCACAGCAATATTATCTTCTTACTTCTAGCCGCGATGCAAAAACAAGACGGGAAAGTGCTGGGGTCAGATGAAAGATCGATAGAATACTAATTTAACAATTGGGAGAGAGTGATTTTAGGGAGATTTGCTGTGGTTTATTATTGTCATGTGAAATTAGTCGAATCCTATTTAAAGATTACATTCAGAGAACTGGTGATTCCATGAAACTAAAGGGGATTAGTGCGATCTTTGTTAAATTAAATATAGAATGAATGAGAAATTTACATTTTCTGAAGAAAAACTTGCACAACAGTAGGCTGTTGCTTAACAGTTCCTTAAAAATTACAAAGAGCCCAGCCTCTAGTCATTTTCAGGTTTCTAGATAAGATGTGGGTATATATGAAATATTTTTTCATCTTTTGGGTGAAAATCTTAAGTCTGATTTCTTAGAAAACAATACAACAAGCCACATTATTTAAGGAAGTGGTTCTCAACGATTAATGATTATAATTAACTATGATTATGATTTATGATTAATATGTTAAATAAATAAAACAAATGTATAAAATAACAGCACCACTTCTCTTGTATGTATTCTGTGATATTTATTCTGTGTTTCAAAGCAGCTAGAGCCGCTTCTCATTGCGCTGTGTGAAATTAAGACTGAACGGGGGCTCAAAACATCCGACTGCTGCATGAACAGATGATTTGCAAACTACAGCTCTCGGCTGGACAAAGCAAGCCAGTGTTGCGCTAGTAAAGTTTTGATGGATGACCACTGTAATCAAAGAAAAGATGATTACAGTGACATACAGGAGTTGTACATTATGCACACGTGTATCAGTTATTACTGATGCACAAACAAACCGTGTATGTGTTCTCTCGGCGCACTGATCACTATAACATCATATTTATACTGAAAACAGTTCAGTATATTCACATAGTTGTCAAAATAATAACAAAAATTTATAACGAAAAATTTGCAGAAGAAGCCTGTTTTGGAGAAGTTTGTGAGGATCAGTGCTGTTTATGTACATATGGGAATCAGACGCTCGAAACACAGACACGATCGCTTGTTCTGACAGAGGAACTGTTCACTGATGAAGGTCGCTGAGTTTCCACACATTCAGAATGTTTTCATTTTTCATTTGTATTTTGGTGTGTTTAGCGATTCTGAATGGATCCATATAGTAGTTTCTATGCAGTTCTTTGGCATCTCCCTGTGCTCTTGATTTGTATGGCAGGTTGACTTGTGCTTATTTGTTAAAGATATAGTATAATTGAGCTTTACATACTTTTAAGCACTTTTAAGTTAAGTAAAAAAAACACTGAATGTTTAAATCGATCTTGCATTTGTTTTGTTTAAAAATAATTACATGGAATTGAAAAGTAACAACACTAGAATACAAAGGTTTTTGTGAATAGAAAAGGTTGGGGGGCCTTGCAGTTTTGATTCAGAGAAGAGGGCGGGCTTGGGGTAAAAAAGGTTGAGAACTACTGATTTAAGGTATCATTCACATCTGCTGCACAAACATTTTGGGATGAGCTACACAGCGATGTTTAATACTTAATAGTTTGGACTGTGTTCATATCCCTAATACTGAGTATGAGCGATCGCAACAACGATATACTGACAAAAGCCCTGTTCATTTCTCTCCAGGGTATGAATGTTTATGCGTGAACATGGCTGTGTGTTAGCAGGTGAGAGGAAAATGACTGCCCTCCGTGGTTTAGCCTTTAAAACAAGTACTCAGCTTACATGACAGTCCGGTCAATCTTGTGGATACTGAGAAGTAGTGTTCATTATAAGAACACTTGACAGAATCACAGGGGCTTCTGAGCCCGCTCACATCTTCCTGAGTGAAATGTCAGGCAGATTGGTGGAGATAATAGCAGTCATCTGTCAACCGCATCCTGCCGCAACAATCAGAATAATCCTCCACACAGGGGACGGGAGCAAAGCTCACCTACAGCCACCGCGCCGCTGAATGCAGCTCTCTACCGCTTGCCTCTTATCGCTTCTGTATTTTCACATTTCTCATGTTTGGATCACAGCATTTCATGCTGCAAGGTTAAATATTGCAACGGAAGGGTAGCCTTTAGTAAGATCTTGTCAAAGATATTACGAAGCAACAGCAAGCAACAATTGAATAAACGGTATAATTTTAGGAGGTATAATGTACAAAAATGGTCAAATAAAGCCCCTCTTACCTGCAGAGAGATGCATACATATGTACAAGGTGGGGAAAAGCGTATTCCCCAGTTGTAAGTCGCTTTGGATAAAAGCGTCTGCAAAATGACTAAATGTAAATGTAAATATATTCAGTCTGGCTACACTGGTTAAGCATTTAGGTTTTGTTTCACTAAAAAGAATCGGCTCATAAAAATCATTTGTTCGGGTATCTGACTGTACTGGTAACATTGAATGGTTTTCATTCACTAAAAACAGTTTAACACTAAAAAACTGGTTCATAAGAGTCATTTGTTTTGGAATCAAAATACACTGCACCTGTGAGATTCTGATTCCGATTCAACGGCTTCTTAAAGGGATAATTCACCCAAAAATGAAAATTCTATGATTGTTTACTTTACTGCGGAACACAAAAGAAGATTTTTGAAGAATAATGGTAACGAAACAGTTTAGGTGCTCACTGATTTGAATTGTACGGACAAAAACAAAACACTGAAACATTTCTAATTTTTTGCTATGCAGAAGAAAAAAGGTTATACAGGTTTGGAATGACATGAAGGTGAGTATAATTAAATTTTTGGATTAACTATTTCTTTAATTGTCATTCGTTCAGGTATCTGCCTATATTGGTAGTAATAAATGGTTTTGATTCACACTAAAAAATAGCCTTATAAGGGTCATTCCTTAGGGAATTAACTACATAGATCACACTGCAGTTTTGATTCACTAAAAAAAATGGTTCGTAAGGGTAATTTCTTTGGGAATCAAGCAAAATTGTTTGTGCTGTTTATTTCTCACTACGAAGAACCGATTTGTAGAAGTCATTAGTTTAGAAAATGTACTACATTGGCAGAATTGTACTGTTTTGATTCACTAAAAGAAAAAAAACCTGGTTCATAACCATTCAGGAATGTGACTACACTGTTTGTGATTCATGTTTCATGCAGGAAACACTGAGTATTGTTGTATGTTGTTCGGTCCACATCAGGCAAAGAATGCACGTGTAAGAATCGTTAATGGTTCTAAATAAGAAGCGGTTCTCACTTCCCAAGCCTATGTGAAATTCACTGTTTTTGTTGCTGAATTACTTGCTAGTAAAAGAAAGCAGCCAATGAGATGCTTGGCAAGCAGGGGCCACAGCTGGCTGAGACAGTTTGAATATTTAACTCAATAAAAGGTGTACAGTTCCACATCAGGTTCAAATGATGCAATAATACCTTGCTGAGGGAGAGGTTTAGCCTGCAAATGATGACGAACCTCATAAAAAGACGGGCTGTTTGGCTTTGTGAAAATCCTGTAACCGCTTCCCATCACTGCCAAACACTTGATAGATTAATAGTGCAGATATTTCCATTCTTGGCACTCGCTGAACAAATAGGGCCTTTTATTAGGTTCCACAATGTGCATTGCTCAATTTTCGAAGCAGACTGGGTTATTAGGCGCCCGATTTGCGTATTAAAAACACTGCTTCTCCGATAATCTCTGCACCTGACAGTCATCCGTTTATATGCGCACGGCAGACGCGGTGGCCGTATTAACACGCGGGGTTCAGAATATTAATGCAGCCACCCTGCAGCCCGCATTCTTCCCACATTCGCTCAGGAACCGAACGGCTCTTTCGCTCTTCCTGTTTTTCTTCAGTGACTAGACAAACTGAGTCTCTGCCAGGCTCTGATCTGTGCAGCTGCAGGCCAGCATAAATTCCCCAGTTCCCACACAAAATGTCTGAACTGGCATTCCCTTTCAGAAAGCTCTTTTATGAATGAGCGAACGCACTGGAGAGGCAGCCGTGTTTTCATTCGTATTGACTAGCGCCATTCACTGCTCGCAAACCGCATGGTGCTTTTAAAGGTGTGTTTGTGTGTTTCTCCTCTCCTGAGATGGGCGCTGGGCTCGGAGGGCGAGGTTATTAAAGGGTCGTCTGGGTCGAGGGCTGCGCTGACCTCACACTTAAGCTGGAGGATATTAGCCTTCCTCTAATATTATTAGCATTAAGTTTAATCTTAAAGCTAAGACCCTGCATGCTAACAAAATCCTTCTGCTAATAACTATAAGGTATAGCACTAATATGCAGGACAATATTCATGAAGACTGCACTAGGATGGAAAAGAGTTTATTTCTTGGTTTCCCAGTAGTCATTACCACAAAGTTGGAGAGGGTGCGAACAAAATGTAAACAGAGCAAAAGTGCAAGCAACAGGCGATTAAAAAAAATGTGGAGGGAAAAAAGGGTGGGGGGTCTCCAAGTATACTCTCTGACTGACTGACGTCAACCGTGTCAGAGAGAATGAACAGGCTGGAGAGCGAGGGAGCAAGAGCGGGGTGGTGTGCTCACACAATCCTGTCTTTGTTTGGAACATCTGTGTGGCTGAGGGAGGGGAGCAGGGCCGGGCTCTGTGACACTGCTTTAATGGAAGTGCTGAAAGTCATGTTTCTGTGTGCTGAAGGCCTGCTCCCCACACACAACACACACATAAACACTCCCTTCTAAATCGCATGTTAGAAGTTATTAAAAAGGCATTCAGATTAAACGCATTCAAACATCACAAAACACTCTCAACATTATCTGACGTGAAAAACTAACCAGAAATTATAAACAAGGTTCCCACAACTTTAGACCAATGAATTTCCCAGACTTTTTGATGACTTTTCCCAGTTGTGATTATTAAATGATTTTAGGCACCACTTTATATTTTTTGGTTAAAATTAGTTAATTAATTGCAGTAGGTATCACAAATAATACATTAATGTTAATTTATGCAACATTTCTACAATTATAAAAATGTATTACTATACACTACCATTCAAAAGTTTTTTTTATATAATATTTTTGCAAGGACACATTAAACTCATCAGATGTGACAGTAAAAAATTATAATATTACAAAAGATTTCTGTTTCTAATAAAAGCTGTTCTCATTAGAACTATTTCTGAAGGATCATGTGACACTGAAGACTGGATTAATGGCTGCTGAAAATTCCTCTTTACCATCACAGGAATAAACTATATTTTACAATCTATTAAAATAGAAAACAGTTATATTAGAATGTAATAATATTTCACAACATTGCAGTTTTTACAATATATTTGTCTTAGTGAGCGTAATAGACTTTTTTAAAAAACATTAAAAAAATCTTTCCGAAAGAATCACCCCAAAGGCTGTACTTAGCTGAACAAAAAAAAAAATAATAATAATGATTATTCACTACAGCAATTCCTAAGACTGTTTATGATTTTATTAATTTACATGACTTCCATGGCCTGCAATTCACAATAACATTTTAACGTTTTTAAAATTGAAGGTGGGACATAATTTAGCCATTTAGCCGTGTGTTGGAGTATTTGGCACGCTCACTTTCAGCACTTTGGTAGTTGTGATGAATCAGGGGCTATGTGAGAAACCTGCAAGATTCACACAAAAATTAAAACTACATAAAACATAATAAAAGTAAGGTTGTGGTTGTTACCTGGCATCCAGAGACGCCTGGCACTCTTCCATAACCAGAGAACGGTGGCCTCTCAGACTTGCCTATGGATAAACAAAGAGACAAACAATCAGCACAGCACCATACATATGAACCATATAAACATTAGCCATGTGAAAAACAGGGAGATTTCAAGGAAGACAAACAATAATTGCCAAAACTCACACATTCTGGTCAGAAGGAACTGATTTATATTTCATATTACATCAGTAAGGTGTATTTTACTTTTGTGTGTATTTTTTCTAGCTGTCCATCAGACAGGGCATGTCTGACAGTAAACTACAGGGTCAGACAGGTCTCAGTCGATGATAATAATCCATCTCGATCCTTTTCCGGTTGCAGAAACAGCCCATGAGCTTGCAAGGGGCAAATAAAAATTGCACAGCGCACAGCCGTATAAATCATGCACTTCACAATATCTAAACTCAGCAGTTTCAACCTCTCTATGAGAAAAAACAGGAGACTCCTAAAGGAAAATGATAAACAACTCTAAAAACATCATATATTATACTTGTCAGACTTTCAAACATTAGAACAAACACAGCAGTGAGGCTAAATTCTGTTTACTCCAGGGAAAAGGTAAACATTTTTGTTACTTAAATTCGGATGGCGAAAGTGTGTGCGTTACACCTTCCTCGCTTCAGGTTCTGTTCTGCTGCGCTCAGGTGCACAAGGCCACGTGTCAGCGAGCGTGCGAGTTTCTGCACTGGCGTAGCCTCCCGAGACGCAGCCGTAATCAGGTACAGTGGTTTAACTGAAAACGCTGCTTCCCCTGTGGTGTAAACTGATCTCAATCGACGTGATATAACATTTCAGAGTTGTTCTCCTACAAAGGAAGAGGGAGTATAGTTGTGGGTAAACTACTGCACTCCCTCCCCCTTAGTCACCACAAAAGAATAAAACATCTGTCTTTCAGCGACTTTAAAGGTTAGGAGGCTTTTTCCCTCTCATCCTGACATCCTGGGCTTGCTACTCAGCTAGGTTTTGGTTTCTGAGTTTGTGGCGTACACAGACTCCCACACAGGCAGTCTTTCCTCTACAGATGCACTCGTGTCCAGCATTGAAATATTCATTTACAGCATGTGTTTTGTCACACTCTCTCTGTCCACACTGAATAATTTATAAGACTGCGCTGTTGTTTTAGATCCTGGCAGAGCTGGAAGCGCTACTCATGAAAAACATCCTCCCTCGGTCTGGGTCTCTCGGATGCAGTTGCACGCATGGTTTGGCACGCTCTCGTGCAGCGTAACCCATCCATGCGCTGTAACATGTCGAGGGACCTTAATGCGATCAGCGCCGTAACCTCAGCCACTAAGGAGGAGTCCCAGAGGATCTGAACGGTAAACATGCGTTTAACTGTCTAGCATGCCAGAGTGAACGGCCGACCTGCGTTAACAGTCAAACAAAGAGATGAACCTATTCACCTGACTGCACGCATACACCAACATACTGTCAGAGTCCTAAATTATGACACGCACGTTAATGAGCTTTAACTGTTCCAATGACATCTTTAAAATCACCCACATATATCGCTATAAATGATAACTGGTTTTATCAGTGTGAAAATTTACAAAAAATTATTTAAAAACAAAATCTCATCTCAGGAGGATAAATGATAAGATAAGTTTTATATATATATATATATATATATATATATATATATATATATAATTTAGCATATATGAATAGCATATTTTATATATTTATTTGTTATATGTATATATATATATATATATATATATAATTTAGCAAATACAAATAGCTTAGAATATGTATAATTTAGCATATATATATATATATATATACACATACACATACACTGAACAAAATTATAAATGCAACACTTGTTTTTGCCCCCATTTTTCATGAGCTGAACTCAAAGATCTAAGACTTTTTCTATGTACAC
>NW_015505463.1:1071142-1074531 GCF_001515645.1 Sinocyclocheilus grahami | reverse complement strand
TAAAACTGCACATTTTAGAGTGGCCTTTTATTGTGGCCAGCCTAAGGCACACCTGTGCAATAATCATGCTGTCTAATCAGCATCTTGATATGCCACACCTGTGAGGTGGATGGATTATCTTGGCAAAGGAGAAGTGCCCACTAACACCGATTTAGACAGATTTGTGAACAATACTTGAGAGAAATAGGCCTTTTGTGTACATAGAAAAAGTCTTAGATCTTTGAGTTCAGCTCATGAAAAATAGGGGGAAAAACAAAAGTGTTGCATTTATAATTTTGTTCAGTGTATATACAGACACAAAAATAAGATAAATTTAAAGGGGATATATATATATATATATATATATATATATAAACACACACACACACACACACAGTATGTATATGTTACATTACAATATATATAACGTGTATCCTATCTATCATCTATCTATCTATCCATCCATCCATCCATCATAGTTTTGTTATATAAATTATACATACCAAATAAATTATATTTCATTAACATTACTTTTTAACTCATTGTAATTCATTATTTATTTATTATTATTTTAACTCACTATATATAGAACATAATAAAATGATGCATTAAAAATAAACTTGTAATAAAGAAATACGTGGGGGAAAACGTAGGTGGAGCGGATGAAGAAAAGTGTGAAAAGAATTAACCGGATGAGGGGAACAGAAAAATTAAGAATGACTCTGAGAGCTGTGGAGGAAGAGGAGACCCATGGGGGCCTGATATTCAGAGAGAAAGTGAGAGAACAAGAGCGAGCGGTGGAAAATTATTGGGCGTGCGTTCAAAACACAGAGCATTCCAAAAGCTGAAAGCATCCAAAGGCGAAGAAATGCAAAGCGAGGGGGGGGAGAAAAAGTATCTCGGAATGTTAGAAATCAACAATGTAAGACAGCTCTTCCACTGCTATAGCAATTTGTTTAAGTGTTACTGGCGAGTGTTTGTGCCAAGCAGGCTGCTGGCTGCGGCACTAATGTTTGAGGAAGCAGTGCCAGCTAGCGCAGCTGTGTGGCCACTGCCCCCACCCTCCACACCCCTTCCTCTCCTCTACGGTCTCGGCCAAGACACTCTTGGAGATAGAAAGACACACAGAGAGAGAGAGAGAGAGAGAGAGAGAGAGAGAGAGAGAGAGAGGGCTCAGACTTATAAATGGAACCATTGATAGTCATTTAATTGGCAGATATATGACTGTTAATGAACTAGGCCTCTGAAGCGAGGACACACTGACGTCTTCATGATTTAGAGAGAGAGGGTTCAGAAAATATGCGAGACAGCAGGTGAGAGAATAGTGTGTGAGAGGAAGTGACAGTGAGTACATGTGTGAGAAGAGGTCACTAGGGGGAATCTCTCCAAAAATTAACTTCAAGAAGTGGGTGCCGAGGCTGCTGATTAGCCACGTCCTTTACAGCCCGGCAAGCCCCTCTCTCCTCCTTTTATTTCATCACGCCCTCCTCCTCTTAGCTGGAGCGATGACAGACGGACGAAGGGGGGGTTTGGCCTAATCAATACCCACCTCACTGCTTCTCCTGGCCTCCCCACTCTGCTCGCCTACCCCTGAACTGCGACACATCATACATTATCGAAGCAGGATCTGACTGCGGATGATGAATGTTCTGGCCTCACCGGGCTTTAAGGGAAGGGGTGGTTGACACGGGGGACAGCGGCACCACCACC
Organism: Sinocyclocheilus grahami; assembly: GCF_001515645.1. Taxonomy (NCBI): domain Eukaryota; kingdom Metazoa; phylum Chordata; class Actinopteri; order Cypriniformes; family Cyprinidae; genus Sinocyclocheilus; species Sinocyclocheilus grahami. The sequence goes on along the minus strand of NW_015505463.1, from coordinate 1,072,842 downwards.
GCACAGGGGAAGCGCGGAGGTTAGCCACCGTTCTATAGGTTATCAATGCCCCAGCTGACTCACAGCTAATGAGCGTTCTAGTCACACAATCTATCAAAAAGGTGACTGGGGAGCCTGGAAGAGCAGAGGATGTTTACAGGGAACGGCCGCGACAGAAGGAAACTGATGAGGATATGAAGTTTGATGAGGAAAGGCTATGCCAGGAAAACCATGGGATCACTGAAGATTGAAGACAAGTTAGACAGACACGGTGAATGTCGTGATTAATGTCTGGGGAAGTAGCTGGGATAATAAGGATCAGTGCTGCTGCTGCTGTAGCTAGCAGTCCTCTCATTTACATAGACGTTAGAAAAACTAAGAGAGTTGAAGCATGTGACCTTGTCAGTCAGCAGGGGAGCGTTAACGGCCCCACCAACTCAACTCCCTGCTGAGATAACAGCCCCTGCAACTCTCCACATGGCCTCTGGGAACAACAAATACATCGGAATTTCTTGGTGGCTCTATATCGGTGCTGTATTGGTTATAGGGCTAAATGGGAGATATTTTTTATTTATTGAGATACTGGATATATCGGCCTATATATATGCACCTTATTTTTAACATAAGTGTGGTTGCGGCCATATGTAACTTGAAGGTGTCATTCGCTTCCAGTTATTTTAGCTGTACGAAAACAGTTGGTCATGCTGCTTGATATTACAAAATGATATTTAACATTATTTTCACTTATCATCATCAGAAACACTGGCTTGTAGTGCAAATATTATTATCTTTTACCGCTCTTTGTTATTCTTCTATGGCAGCTAGTAATCGGAAGCCACGCACATTCACAGAAAATAGCTTGTTTCCTTGTTGCACATTTAGATGTGCATGCTCATTTCACCGTTTTTACATTTACTGTACTTTGTGGTCATTTAAAGCATCTTTAAACACTAACAATTTACATGTAAACTAGGGCTGTGCGATATGGACAAAAAACCCTATCGCGATTTCTTTGATAAATTTTGCGATTTCAATTTTAATCACGATTTTGACACACACAGACATGCTTTACAGTCATTAATGCATTCAGTGTGAATTTGAAACATTTCCAAAAGAAAACCGATTAGAGCTTTAGAGCAGCAGTCCGCTCCTGATCCGTGGCTGTTTACCACAAACACAACATTTATCCATTATTTTGATTTCAAATTCAAACGCTGTTTCTGAAAATGCTTTTTCAGCATTGTGATTCTCTTTTTTCACAGTACAGTATTACAATCTTTCATAGACATATTCCCGTTTAAACTCAATAAATATAACTTTAACTACCACCACGAGTGCCATCTATTATTGCCTTGTTTATCTAAAAGTGCACTTTTCCTTCTTTTAAATCTAGCCAAAAAGCCACGTGTTGACTGTGAAACAGTAGATTTTAATTATATGCATTTATGATGTAATTACTAAATTTCCGTGTCAATCCATGTTAATTTTTACTGCAAATAATGCGCTGTCACTTTAATTCAGAGCATGCAGCACAGCAGAAATAGACTCTGCCGGACCGCAATCGCGTGCAGTGTGAACGCTCTGATCCGTTAACATGGGCGCGGAAAAAATACGCACCACAGACGGAGTGTGTGAACCTGGCGTTACGTTTGTATGCCCGCCCAGTCTGTTCTGTTCTCGTGCTCCATTTAGGCGCGCTGCATTCTGATTGGTTCGGATAG
>NW_015505463.1:1029766-1070118 GCF_001515645.1 Sinocyclocheilus grahami | reverse complement strand
CGTTTAAACTCAATAAATATAACTTTGTTTAACTACCACCACGAGTGCCATCTATTATTGCCTTGTTTATCTAAAAGTGCACTTTTCCTTCTTTTAAATCTAGCCAAAAAGCCACGTGTTGACTGTGAAACAGTAGATTTTAATTATATGCATTTATGATGTAATTACTAAATTTCCGTGTCAATCCATGTTAATTTTTACTGCAAATAATGCGCTGTCACTTTAATTCAGAGCATGCAGCACAGCAGAAATAGACTCTGCCGGACCGCAATCGCGTGCAGTGTGAACGCTCTGATCCGTTAACATGGGCGCGGAAAAAATACGCACCACAGACGGAGTGTGTGAACCTGGCGTTACGTTTGTATGCCCGCCCAGTCTGTTCTGTTCTCGTGCTCCATTTAAGCACGCTGCATTCTGATTGGTTCAGATAGCATACTGCGGGAGGTCGGGGGCGCAGAAAATCGTGCTATAAAGCGATTTAGAAATCGTGCAATCTCAAATCACGATTTTATGACGATTTCGATTAATCGCACAGCCCTAATGTAAACATAACCTTCAGCAAATCTCAAAATGAATATCCTAGTGTAGATTGCAATGATGAGACACTTAAATTTACTTCTAGCATTTTAAATTATAAATTTTTTAATTATTCATTAATTAGTTTTCAGCAATAACCTAAAAATATTATTTGTACTAGCCTATTTTTTCCATACTGATTTGTGACTACAATCAACAGAATCTCTTCATATTCTCTTTACCAAAAAATGCAAAGTACTTGGCAATTAGAATCTGTTTTTACACTGATTCACACAAAAAATTTAATTCTGTCAAAATTTACTCACCCTCATGTAATTTCCAAACCTGTACGACTTCTTTTTGAAATATATTTCTAAGAATGTTTGGGTCTAATCAACACTGAACCCCATTGATTTTCATTGCGTGAATGAAAAAAACAAACATATTTTTCAAAATATCATTTGTGTTCCACAGAATAAATTCATACAGACAGAATGACGTGAGAGTGACTAAGTGCTGACAGAATTTTCATTTTTGGGTGAACTATCCCTTTAAAAGAGTTTCACATTGATTTGGGTTTCAAAATGCAGCACTGCAACAAATGAAACCGTGAGAAATGTCAGAGGCACTTGTTTCACTGATCACACCTCTACCATTTTTAAACCGTGAATGTAACAGACCCTGCCAGTGAAGAGAGTGGCAAGATTTCAACAACAACAGTCAGTGGCTATGAAATGCTCTACTGTTATCGAGATGTTTTGAGTTGGTAAGTGAACAGCTGGCTTGACAGTTGCAGCTTGTGCAGGCCAATCAAGACACTAGGCACAGACTAGTCCTGTCACCAATATGTCATTGAACAAGGCACTTAACTAGAGGATTGTACCGGTACACATTCCCTGAAATACTCTCCCTGTTCATGAATCTGATGCCTATGAGCTTTTAAAGAAAAGTTGTTCAAACTAATACTCAGACCTTCTGAGATCATCAAAACAAAGGGAACGATATACACTGGAAAAATAAAAAAAATCTTCTCTAGTTATGAGCACGTCTTCTGTTAGATATCTCTCACCACAGGCCTCTTAAAACAGTCTTCATATCAGCCCTCCTTGATTTGCGATGAGTAGAAAGAGAGAAAATAAAGCAATATTCTTCTGCGGCATTGCCCGGCAATGCTTATCAGCAATGGTGTTTTTCCACCGTCTCTCAGGGGAAAACAGGGGCTGTACTGGAGGAGTGATGGATGGAAGCGAAAATGAATTCATCAATTTCCCCACGAGGAACTGTGAGAAGCAACAAGGAGACGTCCAGGTGTTGACATGCGTGTCCGTGTGGTGTGCGCCTGGCATCACATGTGTTCATGCACACACACCTGTAGGCAGAGTACATGCTGCAGACATCTTGCTAATAAAATTTTGATGGATGAAGACTGCAATCAAGGTAAAGACGATTGCGGTGGCGTAAAGGAGTCGTACAGTGAGCACGCGTGAGTCCGTTATATTAATGCGTGTGTATTAGTGCTCTTGACGCACTGATCACACATTGTATTTATGCACAGGCACAGTGCAGTACACAATACACTGTACACACATTTCCGTACATTCATGTTGTTTCCACACACATTCACGATAATATTTTGATTTGCCATGTTTATGATGCTGTGTTTAGTTATTCTGAATGGATCCGTATACTGTAGTAGATATATGCAGTGCATCACATGTGTTCATGCACACACACCTGTAGGCAGAGTACATGTTGCAGACAACAACGTAACACAAATACAGTAGCTTTACAACAGCGGGAATGATGATTGGTGATTTCAGCAGTCAAACTAACAGTATATCACTAATGAAACCTATATGAAATAACTTTTGCAAAATTAAAATAAAAAAATAAAAATAAAAAAGAGAAAACCTAAAATATATTTTTAGGGCTGTCAAATCGATTAATCGCGATTAATCACATCCAAAATAAAAGTCTGCGTTTACATAATATATGCGTTTGTACTGTGTATATTTATATGTATATATAAATACACAAATACATGTATATATATATATATATATATATATATAAGAAATATATGTAATATATATTTGTATCTAAATATAATATAATCATATATAAAAATGAATATATATATATATATATATATATATATTAGGGCTGTCATCGTTAAGGCGTTAAATTACTGCAAATTAATAAGCAAAATTACTGAACCACAATTTCCATTCTAACCCTTTAACCCAATTTTGCTTCTCTGCTTGCGATTAGATCATTTTAAGCCACTAAACTCCTAGAAAGTTTTAAGTCCAATGATCCAGTAAGAGAATGCATTCAAACAATCCGTCCAAAACAGCGCTAATATAAAGGAAACCACGAGATTGCAGAGAGAACAGAGACTCACGTTGCTTTTTCAGTGAATTATTCATTCTAGTGTGTTTCGCTGTACACATCCCACCGCTGTATGGCCAGATGAGACGCAAACTACGTTTTCTCGACTGGATAACCAATCTTGCTAATAAAATTTTGATGGATGAAGACTGCAATCAAGGTAAAGACGATTGCGGTGGCGTAAAGGAGTCGTACAGTGAGCACGCGTGAGTCCGTTATATTAATGCGTGTGTATTAGTGCTCTTGACGCACTGATCACACATTGTATTTATGCACAGGCACAGTGCAGTACACAATACACTGTACACACATTTCCGTACATTCATGTTGTTTCCACACACATTCACGATAATATTTTGATTTGCCATGTTTATGATGCTGTGTTTAGTTATTCTGAATGGATCCGTATACTGTAGTAGATATATGCAGTCAGCAGGCGGTTGGTTTAGGGTTTTTTTTGGCATCTCCATGTGGTCCGGTTCGGTTCGGTAGAGCTTCTCTAAAATGTAAAAAAGCTCTTTGGTGTTGCACTGTACACATACTATAATATTCAGATTTTTTTTTCTTTCATATGTGCTTATATGGGCTCTTTATATCATTTGGTTCTTTGGTGTCCTTTTGGAGTTTCTAAGTGTCCTTTTTTGGAAAGACATCTAAATTTATCTTGAAAAAAGCTTGCAGAAAATATAGATTTTTGAGAATCACCGTTCAATCTTTTGGATTACTTTGCTGGATATAGCAAATGATGACAAAATAAACATTTGAAACAAGATAAATGGTCTATGCTTAATTTCATGAAGTGTGCGATTAATTGCGATTAATCACAGAAAAAGGATGTTATGATTTTAATCGATTGACAGCCCTAATATATATACACACACATAAATATTTCTTAAATATATACATATAAATGTGTGTGTATTTATATATACATATAAATGTACACAGTACAAACGCATACATTATGTAAACACAGACTTTTATTTGGGATGTGATTAATCGTGATTAATCTATTTGACAGCCCTAATTTTCATGCCTCCAAAGGTAACTAAAATAGGGCTGTTGCCTGTTGAAATATCAGATTTTCACTACATAATTATCATGTCAAAAAGAATTCGATAATAAAATTTAAATATTGCAAAATTAATAATGCTATCAATCAAATTCATATTTTGTTTTTGGTCAGTGAATCCCACTCAGAACACAAGCATAGGTAGCCAGAGATAGTTTGCAACCATAACTTTACAAAAGCATATGAAAATAACTTTTTGTTCTACTATTGACTAGCACTTCCTGCAGACGAACATCCAGTTTTTTTGGGAATCCCACCCCCCAAAAAGTGTCTCATTTTTGCCTGTCCTCTTCTCCAACATGATTTTGTGTGACAGTAATAGCTACATACTGCCACACAAAAACTTTTTTATGTTTTAAGACAGTTGGCACATTGTTAAGGTGGAACAGTGCCACCTACTGCATTGGAGTGTCAACCACATAGTTACGAGCGCTACATTACTAATATTATCGCAAGTGTAGTATTAACATTAAATAAATATTTCATTGAAATACCAATATTTCACTCAATAACAGCATGATTATCTACAATACCGATATTTTGCGAACTAAAAAAACAAAACCTAGCTGTTTTTTTTTCTTACAAATTTGTTTTAGACATGTTATATTAGAAACCTTAAAACCTTTACAACCCACCTGTATAAAACAATGTGCAAACGTGCAAACAAATCACAACTAAACAAACTTCCCTTTATAACAAAAGCATGAAAGCACATTACTTTTTTCTATTTATTAGCCCACCAACCAAAAGATCTGAATTATCAAATATTAATTTACAGTTTTGCATCAAACAAAACCTAGCTGTTTTTTTTTCTTACAAATTTGTTTTAGACATGTTATATTAGAAACCTTAAAACCTTTACAACCCACCTGTATAAAACAATGTGCAAACAAATCACAACTAAACAAACTTCCCTTTATAACAAAAGCATGAAAGCACATTACTTTTTTCTATTTATTAGCCCACCAACCAAAAGATCTGAATTATCAAATATTAATTTACAGTTTTGCATCTGTCGACAGAACTCTGCAAATCAGTATGTTTTAACACCACATCATCTCACTTTGAATACACAAGCCAAGAGATTTGTTTAACAGTCACTGGAGTATGTAAATACCATTGATGCATTATCACAAGTGCCAACACAAACGAGGGATGTGTTGAGTCCTGTCGAGGGGGTTAATAAGGGATGTATAAATAGGCAGGCAATATTAAACATTGAGATTAAATTCAGAAGCATGGAACAATTAAAATGTGACCGTCTAGAGAGGCTCCCGGGGTGGCTCCCTATTGATCACAGCTCTGCCAGGCAAGACCAGAGCTCTTGTTTTGATACTCAGATAGGTAGAGATCTAAGCATCTCAGGGGATCAATTGAAAAGTGCAGCCACAAAAACCGCCAATTAGTAGCCACACTCCACAGCCTCCATCTCTCTCTCTCCACCCCTCCCCGCTCTCTCGCTCACTCTCTTCCTCTCGTTCTAGTACATTCCAAGGGCCTCGCTGGGTCTTTTTTCTCCACGCAGACTCAGTTTCCAAACAAACCAAGATACATATATACACACGACAAGGAGCTTGATACCTTGTAGCAGGTAACGCCAAATGCAAATGAACCTCTCATGTCCTTCGTCCCCCAGAAGTCCATCCGCGTTCCCTCGTCTGAATTTCATGTTCTGAGTTCTGGAACCCCGGTGTAATTCATTATCCCTGTCAAGTTAATGTTCCGTGTTGAGCCATATGGCGAGGCTAACACGCGCAATAAAGGAAATTCCTTCAACTTGTTATAATCAGCACATTGGGCTGTCCAAAAACTGACATAAACAGGTTTATTGTGTTTGCTGCATTTTCTCAAAAAATTCCTGACAAAAACAGGAAAGCAGGCAGGAAAAGAGAGTGGGGGGCTGAGGCTAAACTTGGAGGCCAGCAAAAGGAGGAAGGGAGGGTGAGGTAAAGAAAAAGAAAGCTCTACAGCTGTCTAAAGTTTGTGTCGGCAAGAACCTTGAGCTATCAGTGCAGAGTCCTGAACGTTCGATGCCCACACACAAACACAAGCAAACACTCACAGACAATCACAGACATCGCAATGCCAAACAAAGTCACACACCCACTCGCTCACTGGTTGTATGGCTTTTATAATGGATCCTTTTGTTTTCTCGTCTGGAGTGTTTGTGTATCTCTCCCGTTGTTTTCAAGGCTTTTGATGTTAAGACGAGTTCTGTTTGACAGTCGGCAAGGATGGGGCCTGAATCCAAGGGGCCCCTCCCACCCTCTCCAGGCCCTCCTTTGCACGAACCCACCCGAGCAGGTAGTAAAGGGGTGAAGGGGTCTGTTCTTTGCCAGCGAAATGCACAGAGGGGCACAATCTCAAACACGCGCTACCCCTGAGCTCAGCATCAATTTCTGTTAATTACAGTCTTGTCAGCAGTGGCATTATTCAAACAGCTAGCGCAAATGTTAATGAGCTCTTATTTGCATATTTATTATTTTCTTTGTTGAAATGTCATTGATTATTATGTTCTACGATGATGAATGTCTCTGCTGATGCACTCTGATATGTAATTAGTTATTAGATGGAATGAATAGATCAATTAAAAGGAGGGAGAGAGGACAGGATTAAGGGCAAATCAGAAGAAAGATGGAAAAAAGATTGAAGAGGATTATGGGAGTAGAGAACGAGGCAGCCGTCTTAAGGTGAGTCATCTCTCTACAATAGGAGCATTTAAAGAGCATGTTGAAGACGCCTAATGTAAGGACAGCCTCTAAAATTATACAAAATTTATACTAAAATAGAATTGCAATAAAATCAAAAATAAAATAACTACCCCATAGTGATCCCTTGTAGAAGACACCTGATGTAAGAACAGCTTCTCAAAAGAATATAAAATTAAATTATTAAATTAAATTAAACATAAAATTAAATTAATAATTGCCCCCACAGAAACTCTGCAGATGCCTTGTTAAAAGACTCCTAATGTTAGACTATGATCTCAAAAGATTTTTTTGATGATTTATTTTTTTAAATATGTAAATAATAAAATAAAACAATAAAATACTTGTTAAAGACCCCTGATGTAAGAACAGCATCTCAAAACAACGTTTTTTTTATTTTCAAAATACGAAAATAATAAAATATAATAAAATAAAATAATTAAATAAATAGCAACTATCCTCGTAGTACCTCTGCGGACCCTTGTTGAAGACCCTAATGTAAGAACAGCATCTAAAAAGTTTTTTTTTTTTCAATTATGAAGTAAAGATGACCTTCTAGAAATCCACATGTGAACATCTATGCAGTGACTCTCATCCTTCTGGTTGAGAACAACCCACTGAGAATCTCACAGGTTTGCAGGATCTCCAGACTCACCAGAAGGGGAAGAGAGACCTGTGTGTGGACTTGTCAACATACACAGCAGCTGGATTTGCCCTAAACACCCCCACCTCAGAAAGTCAATGGGATGACCAGATCTGCGCAATGTGATTTTCTGTTGTTACTGGGGGGAAAAAAAAGGTGGAAGATGTTTTCTTTTGACCTCTGCGGTCCCTAACTTAACCCCCCTCTCCAGCCAATGCCCGCTACTCCCTGATATGAGACGGCGAGAGAGAGAGAGAGAGAGAAATGCATTACTGCAGACCAGATGGGAACATTCCACATGACCAAACCAATCAATCACCTTGGTGGGACGCAGGTGCAGCACAGCCGTGCAGCAACACACCATTTCACAGTCTATCGGCCACAAACACATGGTCACCAATCAATGGCCCCCTGAGGACGCGTGCTTCTCCCCTACCCCACTGGTTCATGGCTGATGACTTCATAATCACATATCCCTCTCTCTCCTTTCTCCTCCTCTCACTCCCCCCCCTCAGCGGAGGAGTGTAATGAGCTATCTAATAACTCTTTCTTTCACGCACCCACCACAGATCTCGCCACGCTGGCCGATGACTCCCCTCGAGCTAACCCACGCAGGCTCACGTGTGCGTGAGACAGTCGCTTGTGGTCAGAGCTTATGCTGTGCATTGAGAATGCGGTGCAAAAACAGGAAGGCGGGGAGTTCTTTTATGTCCCAGGATGGATATCGCATCATCTGAGCCACATCAAAGGCTCTGCAGCCGGCTGGTATCAGATGCCAAGCAACTGTTAAACAATGGGGCCTCACTGGAAGGATGGAGAAGGATGAATGCAAGAGAGGAATTTTGATCCCACTTGGGTGGCGCTGCCGGCGTACTCTCAAACTCACACACAAGTATGCTGAAATCTGATTTAAAGACTCATTCGAGTTGCTGAGAGACTTGGAGAGCAGAGAACAGGCATATGTCAGAAGGAATGAAAGAGTTGTCAGTATTAAAACATTTCTCTTTTCATACTTGAGAAGTGTTTAGTAACACTTCTCAAGGTTCTGTCAGAGAGAAATCGTGTCACAGAGAGGGAAGCGTGTGAACACAATTCACTCTGTATGTGTGAAAGTATGTTGGGGGCCTAGACGCTACCAACCCACAAGGATATTTTTAATACTGCTGGTGGAGTAGACACTGTACACAGCAAAAGTATGTAAATATGGGAGCCTTGCAGCTTATATCACAGAATATAACAGCTGGAGCTCTGTATTGTCCAATGAGAAGCCAGGACTGGAATGACATATATCTACTATATCTTATAATATAGAGGTACACTACTGTTCCAGTTTGGAGTCTTGTTATATTATTATTAATTTATTTTATTTTATTTATTTACTTATTTATTTTAAAGCATTACTATATTTATACAGGAAGGATAGATTAAATTGAGCAAAAATAACAGTAAAAACTTGACAATATTACAAAATATTTCTATTTTAAATCAATGGCACCAAATCAGCATATTACATGGATCATGTAACACTGAGAACTGGATAAAATTCAGCTTTACCATCGCAGGAATAAATTACATTTCAAAATATATCAAAACAAATAATGGTTATTTTAAATTGTAATAATATTTCCCAATATTACTGTTTTTCCAGAATTTTTAATCAAATAAATTCAGCATTGGTGGGTATGAGATTTCTTTTAAAAACATTGATTTGACAAAATTTTACAGGCCCTAAACATTTGAACAGTATAGTGTACTTTAATGTCAGCAACTGAGACAACTAAAAGTATTTAAACATTAAACAATGAATTAAATTAATATTATACAATATGTATGGAAAATGTACTCAAAAAAGAAAACTTTAAAACAGAAAATGTTATAACACTACCTGATTCATTAGCCTGATTGATTTTTATCTCTATTATTACCCATAACTTGGCAATACATCCATTATTTCTCTGCCTTATTAAAGGGCAAATGTGGATGATGTGAGGCTGAAGGTGATCTTTATAAAAGTGTAGCAACTACACCAACTGTCATGAGCTAACTGCATTTGTATGTGTGTTTATTGTGAGGGTTTACTTTTTTTTTTCTTCACAAACAATGACAGACTCTTGAAAGTGTATGTGTAGCACTGCTGCACTGAGAGTCTTACACACAGCCACTCATTCATGGGATTCATCTCTCCTCTCTGGATTAGATGTGGGGGAGCATGGCTTATTTCTAGGCAGACTGACTGCACGCTTACCACCTGAGACCTCAAGCCAGGTGTGTGTGTACATGTAAGTGTGTGTATATGTAAGAACAGCACCTGTGGGGCACAGCAGGAACTCGGCTACACACAGGTGGGAGCCAGAAGCCCTACTGTCCATCCCATGAGCCCCCTCTCATTTCAACAGGTCGTTCTGTAATTATCCTCAACACAGCCCATTAGCCATCAGCCTTCAGAAGAACATATGCTCCAACATCGCTCCACACCACATGCCTACGTGTGAAAGACTGTGGGGGAGATCGTCTTCCACTGGACACGGTGCCTGAAAATACCTCCAAACTGCTTTTTCTACACTGTAATGTTCTTCAATAGCTGTGATATGGTGAAAACCTGCAGTGGCATTATTGTAAATATACACAAAACAATAAGAAAAACACATATTAAACATTAAAAACATTCAAATTTTGGATACAGATTAGCAAGTCATGGGCAATAACTGATGTTTAATGTTTAATATTAAAATCTACACTATTTTATACATTCACACATCACAATAGTATAATGTACAGTATAAAAACTAAATATTTATTTTGAGATTCGCTAAAGATTTACATTTAAGTGTTACTTTATTATTAGTGTGTTTTTAGTGCTGAGCAGTATGACCAAAATCTGTATTGTATTTTTTGAGATTTTGGTTTATAGTGGATTATTTTACTGTCAGGAGTATGCAGAATAACATTGTAATGTTAAATATAAATGTACTATCAAAAAAGCTGGTAACCCAATCAATTTGTAAAACTAACAATTTTGTTAATCTTTTAAAATGTAATCAAATGAAAAATTTTATAATTCTGTTTATTTATATACATTTTTGGCAAGTATACCATTTAATTACAACATGAAAGAAAAAGTTTGTGATACTGTGATAATGTTTTAATTGTATTATTATTATTATTACTACTACTACTTTAAGAAGTACATTCTACTGTGCAGCATTTATATAATTCTGCAATATAAACATATATATTGCATAACATAATATATTTTCTGTCATAATTTCTTCAAGTTAGACCAAACTTTTATTTATGATTTAACGATCCTAAAACTCATTATCAAATGCAATAGTGATTAAACAATTACATATTCAATATCTGCCTACATCAATTTGCATAAATTATCTGCAGGTTCACTTTAATTTTGACCAGTATGGCATCTTTTTCATAGAAAAAAAGAAAAAAAAAAGTATATAAGGACTAAAGTATGTTTTTAATAAAACGACAAAGTAAACTAAAAAAGAATTATCTTGCTGAATTATTTTGTTGTTTTTATTACATTTTGTTTTATTGTATATAAGGGTGCGTTCACAGTAGTTCGGTTCTCTCGGTTCTTTGGTCCGGACCAAAAAAGGACACAATACATTTGGTCCTGGACCACTTAGTGTTCACACTAGCATTTTTGACAGCAAACCTAAAGATATCGAACCTAAAGGCACAGTGATACGTTCACAACCTGATTGGTCGGGTTGAATGAATTTCGCGATGGAACTCACCGAATACCCCAAACAAAAGCTGTGTTCGACTTAAAGCGGCACTGCGCAGACTGATCGCTGTATGACATCAAAGTACCCAATCACCGATCGGTCTGCTCAGCGCCGCTTTAAGTCGAACACACCTAATGCCGTCTGCTGGACTAAGCGCGCTCATTGCTGCGTGTACTTAGGATTTTATTTTCACCACCTGCGAACTCACGAAGTGCTCATAAAAGGCACTTTACCTCATCGTTGCTCCACGTTTGCCCTCTGCTCATTTTGTTTTGGTTACACCGCGTCGTCAAATCATGTCGCATAGCGTCGTATCTTGTCATTACTTCCTGTTTTTGGTTCGTTTAGAAGTATTTGGTCCGTGTTGCATTCATATTTCATTCAAAACGCACCAGAGTTCGTTTGGAAGCGGACCAAGACCCATCTTTTCAGCGGTCTTGGTTCGCTTGTTTGGGGCGCACCAGGTTTCGGATGGCAGCGTTCACACACTTTACTCAAACGAACCACACTAAAACAGCAATCGCACCAGGGTTCGTTTTAATCGAACCAAACATGCCTAGTGTGTACACACCTTAAGATATTATTTTTTACTCCCGTTACTGGCATCTTTTTTTCTTCACTGTTCTTCAATTGTATTGATGTTTTGGAAATACGGTGTGTAAAACAATCATGCCAATAAAGTACTTTGAAACTGAAAGCTGAAAGAGAGAGACAAAAACAGAAAGAGGGAAAGAGAGCGAGAGACTGAGAGAGCGATAGAGAGAAGTCTGGTAAAGTCATTGACAGCAGCAGGGTGCTCTGGGGTCCAGACTGCATTTGTTTCACTGGCAGAATTCCTTCCTAATGAATCACTGCCCTTCAACTTTGCATTTTCATTTAACAATCACTAATATTTTCATTGGCATGAGCTGCTGAGTACCAAGGGATATAACTGCGGGGGAGGTGGAAAAAAGATGGAAAAAGACAGTGGACACACCAGAAATGGAGACAGAGAGATTAAAAATGGCGATAGATGAGAGGAAAAGAGGGGGTTAACGAGAGGAGGGGATGATGGGTGGAGACATTGAGAGTGTGGGGAAATGTGAGCGATGCAATGAGAGAGGAAGATGAATGGAGGAAAACAGCAAAGAAAACATGAAGGACAGAGAACGAGAGCCCAGAATCCTACATACACGCTCAAATAAAGACTGAAAGCAGATTTGGGTGTTGTTTTGTTCAGGCTTTGTTATGCTTGTAACGGGATTGGATTAAATAATGCCAGCTAATGATACAGTCATCAAAGCCCAAAGTGCCACATGCTGCTCGTGTTACTGAGTAAATCCAACTGCGCTGCACATGGATGCAGAATGTAGGTGTCGCCTTTTTATGTGTCATGCAGCATTATTGAGATTTCAGGCATATTTCTGGACGCTATCATGAGTTGAACTAATAGGCGCAAAATATTAGAGATAAAAGAATCCAAACTATTCTAAGGCCTGAAACATACACTACACAAGAGCGTTGACTGACACAATTCCAGCTACATGTGGTGTGTTGCATTTAAAAGGAAAATCTTGCAAGTCAGTTAAAATAACAGGGTTCCCACACCATTTGACTGATGCATTTCCATGACTGTTCCATTCAACGTTGTTGTGTTCAGTAGATAATGGCTTTTAAAAATTTAAGAAGGGCGATATTTAAGTACTTAAGAAATAGTACATATACACTACCATTCAAATGTTTGGGTTTGGTAATGTTTTTGAGCACAAGTCTCTGCCTGCATTTATTTGATTAAAAAAAATCTGTAATATTGTGAAATATTATTGCAATTTAAAATAACGGTTTTGTTATTTTTATATATTTTAAAATTTAATATATTTCTGTGACAGCAAAGCTGAATTTTCAGCATCATTACTCCAGTCTTCAGTGTCACACGATCCTTCAGAAATCATCCTAATATCAATGCTGAAAACAGTTATTACTTTTGAGGAAACTGAATTTACTTCCCAGGATTCTTTGAATAGAAAGCCCAAAAGAACCAATAGAATTGTTTATTTATAATAAAGCAAAAGTGTCAATTTTGATCAATTTAAAGCATCCTTGCTGAATAACATTATTTAAAAAAATCTAAAAAAAAATGTAATCTTACAGACCCCAAACTTTCGAACAGTAGTGTATAATCCAATTATATTTATACAAACAAATATATATTCAACATTGACACATATCAATATAAATCATTAAAAAATTAATTAAAATCTATATTGACAACAGCAATTTCCATGAATTCTTGGGATTTTGTAAATTTCCATGACTTTCCCAGGCCTGGAAATCACAATTTTAATATTTCCTGATATTTCCAGGTTTTCTTATACCGTGGAAGTTAAACTGGTAGTTAAACTGGTGACATGCTTATAGAAAGCCACCTTAATAAAAATACATTGGCTTTAACTGGACAGATACAACCACAGTAGCGCACATACAACGGGACTGCATTTGCGTCACCGTACTTGTCTAGCAAATGTTTCTGGCTTAAAGGGTTAGTTCACCCAAAAATGAAAATTAGGCTGCGTTTTACTCACCCCCAAGGCATCCTAGGTGTATATGACTTTCTTCTTTCAGACGAATCCAGTCGGAGTTATATAAAAAATTGTCTTTGATCTTTCAAGCTCTATCATTTCAGTGAGCGGGTGTTGCATTGCTTCAGTCCAAAATACCTGAAATAAAAAGCGCCCTTCCATAAAAGTGTCTCACACGGCTCCGGGGGGTGAACAAAGGCCTTCTGTAGCGAATCGATGCGTTTTTGTAAGAAAAATATCCATATTCAAAACGTAATAATCACTTGAATCTAGCTTGTGCTCACTGTTGTACACGGAAGCAGCTTTTACTGCTGTTTATAGGAGCAAAGGAAGCAAAGTTTCCTTACTTTAGCAAAGAAAAACCAGTCTCCTCTTGGCTTATATCGAAATCCTCCGACATTCTTCTTTACAAATCTTCGTTTTGTACTTCTAATAAGTGACCGTTGTTTTGTTTTGATCTCTCCCCTGTGCTTCCGCGTGTGTCACTTCTGAGATAAAAGTGAACAAATGTCCCCCCGGATCCGTGTGAGACACTTTTTTTTATGGAAGGGCACTTTTTATTTCAGGTCTTTTGGACTGAAGAAATGCAACACCCTCTGACTGAAATGATAGAGCTTGAAAGATCAAAGAAAAATTTTAATATAACTCCTACTGGATTCGTCTGAAAGAAGAAAGTCATATACACCTAGGATGCCTCGGGGGTGAGTAAAACGCAGCCTAATTTTCATTTTTGGGTGAACTAACCCTTTAAGCTTTCAGTGTGGCATTAATATTTTTGTTGTTTTTGCAGTCACAATTTTTTTCTCCTGCTTATACGTTTGATAACAGAACTCTGTAGACGCGCTGACGCATTGTAGACAGATTAGCCCAGGCGGTAATTTCAGTCACCCCCAGTGGCCTGTGACAGCAGGCTTCCAGGACCATCAGGACCATATCAGCAGGGCTCTATCAGCTTTGCCGCCCTCCCCCGCACAACTCTGAGCTCTCCTGGCCCTCTGCGAACAGCCCTGCAGACATGAGCGCACCAGGCCCCAGCTGATCTCTGCAGCAGGCCAGCCTGCCCGCGCGCTCGCCTGACCCCCTCCACACAGAGGCCCGGGCCTGGGGAAGCCATGGCAAGGGCGAATGACGGGTGGATGGATAGATGCGTGGATTTAAGGAAGGGAGGAGGGGCGTCGTTGGAAGAAACAGCGAAGAAGAGGGATTTGTGGCCTTTCAGGCCGTCTTGGGCTCTGCACGCTTGGTTGAGCGCAGTAAACAGATAAGCGCACCCTGGAGCTCGGCATAATGACCAGCTACATCCACTACACTTCATACTAGTGCCACCAGACTCCCACACCACTACAGATGTCTGCTCTGAGCCTGTGTCAGCACACTTTGCTTCCAGCATCTTAAACACTCCTGTGTGTGAGTGGCTAAAGTTGAGGCTGCTCAAATGTCCTGAACAGTGCCTTGTTAAAGTATTCACAAGGGTCATTCACACAGGACATGCTGTTGCATTCAAAAACAGCTAGATGAAGTGCAGTGACAGGGAAGAGAGGCGTGTTTAAAAAAAGAGATGCTGAAAACAGCAAGTTGCGCTGTGACTCAAAGACATCTTTCTAGTGAATGTTTATATAGGTCTGCAACAACTAATTGATAATAATCAACAATGAAAAGAATCAACACTGAATGTGATTATGGATTAATGACATCAAAACAATTACAAGTCATATCACTTTACAGCAGCAAAGAAACGATTTTCCATGGACAAATCAATAGATCAGTTATCAAAATAATAATAATTACTAGCAGCCCTATTTATATAGGTCAACTATTTAGAACACAGTTAGAGCCAGTTAAAACAGGTGGTTTAGCATTAAACATATACTAGACAACCCATCTTTGACCACTGCACCACATAATGCTGCTTTTTCAATGTACTTTAAGATGCCGTGTCAAGAAGTTCTTTTGAAGAACTGATAATAGCATGTGCTTAGAGGTGGTGTCTTTAAATGTCTCTAAAATCTGAGGACTTTTTATTTTTAAAGAAATTAAATTGAGCAATGATGCATAAAATTGATCAAAAGTGACAGTAAAGACTTTTATTATGTTACAAAAGATTATTTCAAATAAATTCTGTTCTTTTAATCATCAGCTCCAGCATCAAAGACTGGTGTAATGGCAGCTGAAAATTCAGCTTAAAATATACTAAAACAGAAAACAGTGTTGTAATAATAGTTCACAATATTACTGTTATTGTTTTGTATTTTTTCTGTATTTTTTACCAAATAAATACAGTCTTGGTAAGCATAGGAGACATTAAAAACATTTAAAAATATTACTGACCCCAAACTTTTGAATGGTAGTGTATGCAAACACAAAAGGAGGTTCATTATGACATATTTGGAGGTGTAGGGGGAAGACAGACATGCTTAATAGGGTGCATTACTGAGCAGAGAGAGGAAGGAATAATTGACCAGCAGGAGGACGATAAAATGGAAGGATACAGAGAGGAGGTAGAGAGAGAGAGAGAGAGAGAGTTCTCGAATGCACCTGTGGCCCTGCTGTGTTGTGAAGCTGCTCTACGGGATCGTGCACCTGAGCAGCACCTGGTCACAATCAGAGAGCCAGCCAGAGGAGCGGCCCTCAGAGGCCCCACACGTACACCTGCCTCTACCGCTACACACCAGGGAACCAGAGCACAGCGTACAGCTTCATGCTCAACCTTAAGGAATAATTAAACAGCATATAAATAAATAAATCACATGCAGCTCGAGATACGGACAGATTAGCAGAGCACTGGGACAAATCTTTTTTTCTTTCCCTCAGCTGAACAAAAGGATAGCGAGATGCATCTTGGCATCTCTGTGCTGCTCCTCTTGTGCACAAAGAAAAAAAGAAAAGAAAAAACGGGCTACAAAACGCTGTGCACACTTTGCGTTGTCACTAAATGACTGCATACTTTCATTTCCTGGAAAGCCATTAGGTTTCATCAAAGCAGATGAGAAACAGATGAGAACAATTCTCTTATGCATGGAGAATTCATTTAGTGGCACGGCATGCGCGGGAGTTCCACGCTAACACCACAAGCACTGCAGGCAGAAAGTTGGGATGCAAATTTCAGAAATAGTGTGCCGTTCCACAATTATTTTGCACATGGCGTAAGCGCGCCAAGAGAGATTAAAATGACTGCAAACCACCTGTGTGACACACTCAAAAACAATGCGCTACTCCAAGCATGCAGCCAAAACTGCAGTATATAGAGCGATATGAACTGAATATATAATTCCTGCTGAAGGATATGGCCTTGCTAAGAGTTATACTGTAGTTTTAGACTCACAAACTTTTAGACTCCTAAAAACTGTGCCGAAACTACTGAATCTCTGGCCTTCACTCAAAAATGTATCAAACAGGGATGCACTTAAATTTACTAAACAAATAAAATACTAAGAAACTAAAATAGATTGTAAACACTACAAGTGAATGTAGGCATCACAGCATCATAATGTACATAATGTCATTTTGATATTAGCTAAAGATTATATTTAAAATTATTAGTAATGCTGCTGACCAATAAAAACTCATTTAGTTTGTAGTTAAGCCACAAATCAGCATATTAGAATAATTTCTGAAGGATCACGTGACACTGAATACTGGAGTAATGGTTGCTGAACATTCAGCTTTGTCATCACAGGAATAAATTACATTTCAAAATACATTCAAATAGTAAGCAGCTATTTTAAACTGTAATAATATTTCAAAATATTACTGTTTTTATTGCAATTTAAATCAAATAAATGCAGCCTCTTTGATCAAAAACTCTTACTGACCTCCAAATAAAATCTTGCTGTGGAAATTGTATATAATAATGTAATATAATATATTAGTTAAATAAAACAATAATACATGATCACCAAATTTAATTACAGAAATTAAAACATTTATTTTACACAATATTTGCTCAAATTTGACAAAAATATTGGAAAACAAGAACCAAGCAATAGGTCAGAGTTATTGTTGTGTGATATCTATCACTAATGAAGCTGAGAATGTGAGTCGCCTTTCACACAGTTCATCTTTGCTTTCTGAGGGCCAGAACAACAGCAACGCATGAACAATATCTACTGCCCTCTTTATACAACGCTCCTGGGAAAGAAGTGTTTAGGTGCCAACAGGGTGAGAGGTGGCTTCTTCTCTGGGGAAGAGACGGGGATGGAGATTTGAGCTGGGGGAGCGCTGGTGAACCTTCTAATGTCCCAGGCGAGGAACACAAGCTCCTGGGTTACATTAGGCCAACTAATAGATTGGATCTAGCAGGCGATATCACACGTGTGCAATCACTAGATGTGTCTTCTGAGATCAGCTCTGAATAACACAGCTTAATATAGATGTGTACAGAAGGCCTGAACCCAGCAGAAGAAATCCAAGTCTTACGAATCACTTCAGTAGTGAACAGGGCTGTATATGTGTGTGTGTGTGTGTGTGTTCATGCTGCTAATAATAAGCAGATTATATTTAATAGAACAGAGAGGATGTGCGGCAGGCCACAGGAACGTGAGTGTATCCACAAGCCAGTCAGCATTGTTAAAAATATAGACAGGCACATGGATTGAAAGGCTGGCAAGTGACAAACACACAGTCACATGCTCAAACACACACACACACACACACACACACACACACCCACACACACACAGACTTGCTTATGGTTATTAAATCAAATGGACTAATCTAAACCAGCTGAAATCTTTCATGAATGCTTGTGGAAGAACAGAACAGTAAAAAGAGAGAATTTCTCAGATACAAGGAAGCCCGGAAATGTCCTTTTGTCTCTCTTTGATGCTCAGCCATCAGTGTGACTGAAAGCAGAAATCCAGAATTCCACAATGAGATGGTAACTTCAGTGACTTCATCATCAGACATCATCTTCTCTTTAATCTCATCAGAGAGTATGTGTAGTCAAAACGTCAATACATGTCATCTTGAAAATAAAACCAGGAGGCTTTATGAAAAAATAAAACAGTGAAAAAGAAGACAAGTGCTAAAGATGAAACTAAGAGTAGCAGTGGGGTGTTTGACTGATGAGGTAAAGTCAGAGTCACTGAATGCTAAAGGTCACTGATGACTTTTTCCACATTTTCTGTGCTGATTTGGAGGGAAAATGAGCAGATTCGTCTTAACAGATTTAAAGTCACAATATAAGGGACTTTAATATCTTTTCCATGTTCTTATGTGATAAACCAGTAGTAGAGCAGTAAACTTCGTTGAGCCGCAACTCACTATTTCTGCTGAACACATTTTACATATTACCACTTTAGCATGCTTTTAGGTCATGATGAAGTGCGTCCACACTGCTGAAATGTTTACCTGTTGTAACTTATCCACATTTTGTGAACAAAATAAATGCTGACACTGTCAAAACACAACATCTGAGAAGCGCTGATTAAATGTCATTGTTTTGGTCAATGGTTTACGCTATAAAACTATTTCGCTGAAATTTTGACAGCATTAACAAAAGCATTTGTCAAAATGTGAATGCAAAGAGAACTGTATGAATCATGGCAGCTAATTCTGCAGCTTTCCATGCAGTTTTGCAGCCACAGATTTCATTTGGCCCTGCTGATGACTATTTAACACAATGCTTTTGGGAAAAAGGTTCACTGGAAATTAGCGTGACCCGACAGACCAGCACTAAACTCCAGTAGAGGTGAGCGTTTTGCCAGGAAACACAGCTTCCTGAAATCATGTACGTGCATTATTCCCATCTAACGCAAATCACAAGCTTCCCTTGAGCTGCAAAGCAACAAGCTTCACCTTAGATTTCAGGAAGTTTACAGCAAAACACATGTCCAACTGATTGCAGTGGGGTTTTTTTCCAATGAGTATTCAATTTAAAACTCATGTTTTGTTGTAGACCGTTTCATCAAGTCTAAAGCCAGGCCAGCTCTATCTGTGCCAACTGTTACCCATGGAGTTTGGAATGTCAACAAAGTACTAAACTAATTTGTCTTTTGTGATGGTAATCTGTTTGACCAGTAAATACTGACTGCGCTGAAGAAGCAGGATTCTCTATGTGCATGCAGATTTCTTCTTAATCTAAAGCTGCATTAAGCCTTATTAAATATTGCTTAAAACTTCAACATAGTCATCATTATGCAACACACTCCAGCCTCACATTACAAACAGACATGCACACATGCAAGCACGGGCTGTGCACTACGGCTGGCTGATTAATGTTATTTCAAATTGATTATAGGGTTAAACTGTGCTACAAATTATGTTTAGGCTCCTGAAAATGGAACAGAAATTGTTTATGTTTTGCAGAACTGAATTTATATTGGACAAGGTTTGTCATTACAAATGACTCGATGTCATCGGCTGCTGCATTGGAGGATTGTGTAGAGCACAGGACGGTTTTGGCCGTCACAGTGTGGGTGCCACGTGCAGGCAAAAAGGCGAGGAGGATGCTGGGTAAGAGGATTGAAACAGAGCATCGGCACGTGCGACGCAGACTGATTGACCTCTGACCTCGACACTCTCATGGGCTTTCTTCAAGCAAACACACAGACACATGCAGAAACACACACTGCCACATTCACTCACACCTACCCATGGGGTCTAAATGCACCATATAGGAAGATGATGCAACAAAGCGAAATATCTATCCATTCAGAGACCAAGCTCAAAGGTAACGTGCAGTAAAGGCGGACACGGATCACATTCTGCTATTATCATCCGATAGCTCTACATAAGCTCAAATCCATTGCAAACGAAGCATAAGAGAGTGTGACCTTTAAAATGGATCTCCATTATTCAGAACAAGCAGCAGTTACTCTAATTAAAATGTTATGTCAAATAAACAGTCATTACCAGACAACTTCCTAGCACTATAAACTGTAACAAGTTCATTATCATACACAATAGCTGACCCCAGGTAACCCCAAGCTGCTCTCAACATGTCATACTTCCCTTAGAGAGCACATGGAACCGGGTCAACACATGCAGCCCCCACAGGCATATTTAAGGCTACTAAATGAAGCATTAAAATCAAACCGCTTAATGGGATAATGGTTTATGAAAGCAAATCAGAGGCATTTCTTATATTAACGTCGTAGACAAACAAGGTTATACATGTGTTACGATTCTAGTTTAAATGAGGCTACATTTTATGTATTATTTATCTATGTGTCTGAATTAAAAAGCGAGATTCGAGAAGGTTTTATCAGCCGCAAACAGTTTGAAAAGGTAAACAAACAAGTGCCAGCCTAAGATTTCTATTTCCTTCAAGAAGCTGCAGACCACAGGGATTTGTCTCGAGATAATCCACTTAGATTACCACGGCTCTGTTTTTAAACGGCACAAGCAAGAATAAAAAAATGGGTCACATAAACCCACGAATAACTCACAGGCCAGGGTTCCCTCAGAAATGCCATTCGTGTGATGGTAATGCTTAATTGTATTACATTCACATTCAAGCTCTGCCTTATTCATTGGTGAGTAATAACCTTTCAGAGTTGATTTAATGAGGTTGTTCCGGAATGGGTAATTCCATGTAAATCCCAGATATTACTGCTGAAATTCAATTTGATAAGACTCGGTCTCCTCGCCCAATCCCAGCAAGATAGCGCAGACAATTTAGCTGCGCAATCAGATTGTCTAATTCCCTGACACATCATTGTTCCAGATCATTTCCATATTTTGCTACTTATAGGCATAATTAGTGCTGCATCAACAGGACAGAGGAAAACCAAACATCCTCCCTACCTCCACCATGTACACACACACACACACACAAATGCAGATCAATTGGTAGAGAGATAACATTTTGTTTCGGTGGGCTTCGTGCAGTGGCACCCATCCGTAAACTTGCCACCTTACATGGCAACCGGTCTCCAGGGTGATGCTACAAAGAGCCGGGGTTCAGCAGCCCATAAAGCTGTCATGTGTGAACACATCACAATAGCAGCAGACAGAGAGACCTCAGATCTAACAACATCCATCAATAACGTTCCAGGGATAAACAGCCTTGTGTGACTCTAATCAAGCTATTTTGTCTGATAAATATCTCAGAAAATGCCATTGTTTTAATCATTATCTTAATCACCTTTTGAACAAAATACAAATAAAATGTGCAATTTAAAGGCTTGGTCACCTCGACTGTCATGAAAAATAGTAAGAACAAACACCTTAATAAACAAATGACATCCTGCTTATTAATAAATAAAATCCTGGCATTAAATATCTATAACATACGGATTACAGATATGCTACTTTATGGGAAAAAGGGCTATCTTTAAGAAAGACAGCACCGCGGAAAATAGTTAGAGATTCAGCAATAGAAGCAATACAATGTTCACTTCACAATGACAAAATTATCCACAACATCAACATACAGAAATAACCGTGTGCAATTTTCAGAATCTGCACCGCACGTCATCTTGATGCTGAATTATGTGTATTATGCTTTGCTTCTGTGGAATCAGCAAACAAGCAGTAAAAAACAGGGGCCAAACAAGCACAAACTCACAAGCTGATACAGATGGAAAATTACATTTTTGGAAGCAAAAGAGGAAGTGGAGCAAGTTAAGTAGAGTTTCACACACCTCTTCGGAAAGAGGAGAGAGATTTGAGAGAGTCCGTGGCTGAGGGGGTTTGTGTGTGTAAAATGATTTTTGGCCCATCTGTTTGTTTCACTACCACCCCCTGAAACCCCTCCTTCTCTCTTTCGCTCTCTCTCTCTCTCTCTCTCTCTCCCTTCCTTCCCTTCCCTTCTCACTCTCCCCTGCAAAAAAATTAAGTGTGCCACAGGAAGAAACCAGTGGCTTTTCTGCCAGCTAGCAGACAGTCTTTTGTGATGGAAAACTGTACTGATGGTGTGACTTCCACCATGGGGGAGGGTCAACTTCTGAAGACAGTCACACCGCAGGACAGATGCTAAAGAAAAATTAATATAATATTGCATTATACCATATATAATAATACAATATATAATGAATTATATATCAAATAAATAATGCATTTCTAATACTACATTATTATATATTATTAATCAGTGTAGTCTGTGGTCAATTCATGAACGAATTACTAATTAATGAATGCATAAAAAAATTATTCGGTGAACCTGTCAGCGCAGTTACTGAATCTGACTCACTTACTGAATGAGTCATCATGACGTTCATGTCTGATTTAAAAAATAGGGATTATTATCTTTTATAATAAATCAAATGTAATCATTTTGAAATGTCTATTTTTACAAAACTTAATATATAACCATTCAAATGTTTAGAGACAGAAAGCTTTTGGAAAAAAACTTTTATTCATCAAGGATGCACTAAATTGTTTAAAAGTGACAGTGAAGACACTTATAATGTTACAAAATATTTCTATTTCAAATAGTTGCTGTTGTTTTGAAATTTCTATTCTAACATAAGGTATTCTAACATAACATAGAATGATTTCTGAAGGATTATATGACACTGAAGACTGGAGTAAGGATGCTGAAAATTCAGCTTTGTTATCACAGGAATAAATAGACTTTAAGATTTCCCACTTTTACTGTTTTTTACTGATTTTTTTCAATCAAATAAATGCGTTCTTTCTTTCAAAAACATTTAAAACTCTTTCTGACCCCCAAACTTCTGAATGGTATTGCATTGAATTGTTTTTTTATTTATAATCTTTTACAATAACATTAAAATAAATAAATATGTCAGTGTGCAAATACACAACATCCTCACCCATCTCTGCCACTTCCTGTGGTGACTGCCTTCAGAGAGAAGAGCCTGATCAGTCCACACATCGCTAAACGGATTGATGACAGAAAGACGGGTGTGAAAGAGAGACAGGGTCAGAATCACCTTGGATACTCACCCATTATGCTGGAGTTCATGAAAGGTGTTGGGGACAATCCTTCATGGGACACTAATCGACTGTCACTCAACTGATCAGCATAATGAGTGCGGTCTCCAAACTCCTGGGGGAAAGAGATCACAGCATTAAACACATTATTAGCTGGACCTGCTAATTGAGTGCTATGACACTCTTCTAATTACTGGGGGAAAAGAGGGGAGCACGACTGGTCAACTGTCCCCCGAAACGATCAATATTTCTTCACTCTCCTCATTTAAAAAACACTTTCTTCAAAGTCTTTGATGAATTTCATTAAAAGGGCAAGCAATGCCCTGAAGAGAAGACAGCGCTTGTGCTGTGATTGTGTAATTGTAATAAAGTTAATGGGGCACAAACAACAACAAAAGAAGCCATTTGCATTCATCCACAAAATCCATGTCACATTAAAACGGTTTGTTTGATTCCATGCTCTTGATTGTTAGCACAGTGCCATTCCTAAGGATCTAACAATAATTCAGACATTTCTTTTTTAGTGTTCTAAGCAAAGAGTAACTTATTTTTAAGATCACAACTAGTGAACATCTTTAGAGATGCTTCTAGAAGTTTCTAGCTCGGTTGTAAATTCCGTTGCTAGGCAACATTTTTGCTTTGTGTGGCAATCCTACTTTTTGTCACTCTTCATTCATGATAACATTTCTATGTGGTATATTGTTAAAAAAAAGTGCTAGGATTTGTGTGCATGCAAAGCGGTGGTACGACACATCAGAAATGACATAAAACTGATGAAGTGACGTGTTTACTAGAGCTCGACACAGATCATGTCTTTATGCCAAAAGCCTGCTTGTACTTAAAAAGTAGAATAAATAAGTCAGGTTCTTGCCTCAACAGCTGAGGTCTGCCCTTTCATTACCGTTTTCAGCTTTGGGGGGCTTAGGTCTAAATATCGGTCACAGTATGGGCCTTTAAAACTCAGAGTCCCCCCAATAAAAGATACTCTGTGGCTGTGTTAATCCTGGAGCCGGTGAAAATCCGCCTGGCGCTACAGTCAAATGTGTTCCCCAAACCATATTAACTCTCTCCTGAGGGGCCTACAGCTGCCGGCTGTCCATTACTGTGGGCTTTTCCTTCTCCACTTTCAACCAAAAAAATATATTGCAGACTATTACAATCCATGATTTTTTTTGTGTCTGTTTTCCAAACGGATGGCGATTGAGTAATTTCAAAAGCGATGGAGTGTTGCACGGGGAAGAATCGATGCAGAGAGGTTCCCTATCGTGTTCCTGCCGTTTGTGTTAATAACGCTATGAACTGCCTAATGGCTTCTCCCTGAAGAGACACAGTGGGAGGGGGTGGCAGGCGAAAAACAAGCACCCCAACTGCACTGTCCTCCCTAGCAATTTGGTATGATTTAGCAAGCTTTCCGACTGAGGGTAGCGCACAGATGCAGGCATATGTTTGCACTAATATAATTACAGGGATAGTTCACTAAAAAAACTAAAATTCTGTCATCAATTGCTCAACCTCATGTCCTCCCAAACCCATAAGACTTTTGTTAATGCTCTGAACAAAAAGGTAGATATTTTTAATGAAACCTGAGAAATGTCTGTCCATCCACTGAAAGTCCTTTCACCCAAAGCTTTCAAGCTTCAAAAAGTTCAAAATTATATCATAAAAATAATCTATATGAATCGAATGGTTTCAATCGAATTCATGTCTTCTTCATACGGAAGCCTGTTTCCGTCTCTGAATAAAAAATAAAACACGGTAATTGAAACTTTTAATTTCACAATTCTGGCTTCTTTTTTTTTTTGTAATTGAGAGTTTACATCTTGCAAATCTTACCTTTTTCAGAATTGTGTGATATAAACTCACAATTGCGAGTTATGAAGTCAGAATTGTGGGATTAAAACTCGCAATTGCGAAAAATAAAGTCACAATTGCGTGTTTCACAATTTCTGACCTTATGACTAGTTTATATCACACAATTCTAAGAAAAAAAGTCAAAATTGCGAGATGTAAACTCGCAATTGTGAGGGAAAAAAGTCAGAATTGTGTGATTTAAAAAAAAATAGGCAATTACCTTTTTTAGTTTTTATTCAGTGGCAGAAATGGGCTTTCATATCTTCACCTTATGTTATAAACAGATTTCATTTAGGCTTTTATGTATTTGCGTGGCATGTGAAAACATTCCTCACTGGTTCTTGTGGAAGTCCAATCATGCTTATAGGTTTGAAATGACATGAGGGTGAGTAAATGATGACAGAATTTTCATTTTTGGATACAATATAACACTCTTTATCATCCATATTGTCCTTCCTAGCCTTTTGAGTCTGGCCAATGGCTGCTCTCTGAATGTCAGAAAAGTACAGTGGATGGGAAGCTGGGATGATGAGGAGAACGGTGAGACCATTAGATCATCAATCATGCTGCCTTGTGATCTCAGAATGCGCTGCTTGTTGCTCATGCTCTCGCTGTCAGCGCCAAATGGTTAGTCTGGTCTAAATAACTGCCATGTTGCTGCTTAAGCATGCAAACCAGCGCTCTGTTCAAGAAAACATCTCTTAGATGCTCCTTCGCATCCCAGGTGAATGCCCTGGTCCCGTTTTAAGGCGCTGGGGATGGGTGATAGTGGCATGATGGACGGGAGCGAGGCACTGTGGGACAGCGGGGTGCGCGGCAGAGGTGGTGCATGCGGGTTGGGCTGTCAGATGGGAGGCCTGAAGCCACGGCTGCCCAGGATGTGATGCCTGGCTGTGGGCCAAGGTCAGCTAGCCGGGGCTCCAGTCTGTTCACAGTCCACTAATCACACATGTGCAGAGAGGCAGAAGGAGAGAGAGAGAGAGAGAGAGAGAGAGAGAGAGAGAGAGTCGCTCTTGTGAAAAAGAGCCTGCTTAAAATGGTTCACAGTTTTTGTGTGAGAGAACAAGGGAAACATTAGTCGATAGGATCCCGTGCTCTGCGCAGGTAACACAGAAATGCAGAAAAGCCATAACCCCTATTTAGTTATCTGATAGGAGATCTGTGTGTAGCAAGACTGTGAAAAAGTAATGTGACAGATAAAGACACTGATTAAATCTAGCAGGCACTTCACAGCAACCGGCTGCAGCTCTGCTAAAGCTCTTGTGGCTTTTTAAGGGTAAACCACAAAAAACTGAGCTAGATTCTCACGATAAGATCAAACCTCAGATAATAGCTTCCTAACTTTGTTATTGGCCATAAGCAATGGACACTGCTGCGAACCAATTAATATCAAGAAGTAAGTTTGAATAGTAACTTGTAAGTGTACAGGCTGGAATACACTACACAACTTTTAAAATCTGTTTAGAGTTTAAAACGCTACTCATCATAGATTTGCCAATGTTGTAAATTGTTATAGAACAAAAACTGGGCGTCAACGACCTAATGCACTTAATGAGGGTCACACACTACCAGACATTCAAGTCGTTGCAAATACAACAAACACATTTAGAAATGTGTTCCTCGTTGCTAGGACATGCATGACGAATGAAAACTATCTGTTCTAAAATTGGCTCAAAATATCAAATGTTTGAAATCATCCAACTGGAAGGAATCATAGTCAGATGCTAAAAAAAATGAGAGATCACATAATACACTACACAATTTTTCTGGCTTTGATTTTTAGAAACTAGCACATGTCCAGAAAGTGTGAATACAAAAAAATTGTTGTATAGTGTATGCCAGCCTTAAAACTCTACAACTGTTTCAAACAGAGTGATTTTAATTCTATCCAAACTGAAGTAAAAATGATGGAGCAAAATATCTGCTGGTTTTCTTCTAACTCTGGTGTCCTCTGAGAAATGTAATTCTGTCCGGATAAGAACGTCTGTGATTACGGTATATGGATTTTTTTCACAATGCTTTTCCTCATTTAATCTGACCTTCGCTGAATACTGTAACTAAACATAAATTTCCTGTTGCACTGCCTGGTACACATTCATTATGCATTTAAACCTTTCACAAATTTCTGAGCTAAACAATGGCTGGTGGTCCGAGTACTGCTGACATCTAATCTGATATAAAAAATAAAATTAAATCCACCTGGGGAGTCTGATCATGCACAGTTTAGAATGGCCACTACATACAGTTCATACACTAAATATTATTAAAACAACTGTTTTCTATTTTAATATAATTTAAAATGTAATTTGTTCCTGTGATGGCAAAGCTGATTTTTCAGCATCATTACTCCAGTCTTAATAAAAATCCTGTCTGATTAGTGCCAAACTCGAGTTTATAGAAAATCTCACCATTCTCTGGCCTAAAACATGCCATGCAGCATTGGACATGGATTCATCACTAGGTATAAGGGGTAAAGTTATGGCCATTCACGCAAATAAGTGCTGCATTTTTTTTTTCAGCTGGAGGCACTGGCTTGGAAATTATGATGATTATATTTCAGGTCGAATGCTTGGGAAATGACAAACACTTATGTTAATTTCTCTTTGGAAACCCAAGTACTCAAACACACACACACACACACACACACACACACACAGAGAGAGAGATACGCACAGTATTTCAGTACAGTTAAACAGTTTGATTGTGTTCATCTGATGTGTGTGTGTGTGTGTACACACACACACACACACACACTGAAAAGAGGTGCAAACAGCTGTTTGCTGATCCCATCCCCAGCAATGTCACAACCACTAATTTCCATGCACCTAGAGCAAAGATATCTCATGCGTCTCCGTCTTATAATTTAAATCAAGCCGCCGGCAAAGCCATCGCCTGTAGAAGTGCGAAGAGGAAGGGCATCGGAAATAAACAAGACAATGTGGTGTGAGAGCCTCTGACATTTGACTGATTTCTGATAGGAAGTGACAGGAGATTGACATGAAATGAAATTCATACAGGGCACCCTGAACTCACCATTGTGGAAAAGACAAACAAGCAAATAGGAAGCGAGAGATCTTCACAATCTGCACTAAGGTTGAGCGCAAAATAAAAATCACAACCATGGCTGATTTTTTTTCTTATTATTTTGATGAGGTGGATATGATTTGCATGCATGAAAATCAATCTGAGCTTATGGTATTTCTGAAATGCATCAATGCTTCCTGCACAAAATGCGTTCAGTCACACACACAGAGCCTGGGGAAAAAAAATCAACCATTTGTTATTTGTCATGAATACCACTAATATAATCATAACGTCAAGTAGGCTGTATGTGCACTTTCATCAGTCTCTTCTAACAAACTGAAAAAAAAAAAAAAAAACATATACTTTTTTTTGTCGTGCAGGAAAAAACAAAGATATTTTCTTTGCTGTGTTCTTTGAGTGGAACAGCTGCTCGAAATGCTTCTCAACGGTCAAAAAGAAAAATTAGAGAAAAGCTTTTTTCAGAATGTTACTAAGAAAATAGGGGGGGGGGGATTTCTTTCAACATGGCCACCCCTCAATTAACTTTCAGATATATAAACTGCCACTGTATATATACTACTGTAAAATTCTGTAAATCAGTTAAATAAGTTAGTATGTATTTAAAATAAATGCTGTTCTTTATTCATCAAAAATGTATTACTGATTCTACAAACATATTAAGCAGCCCAACTGTTTTAAACATTGATAATAATAAGAAATATTTCTTGAGCACCAAAATCAGCATATTAAAATGATTTCTGAATGATTATCAATGAAGAGTGGAGTAATGGTTGCTGAAAATTCAGCTTTGCCATCACATTAACGAATTACCATTTTTACAGTATTTTTGATAAAATAATTCCAGATTGAGCATACAAGACTTCTTTCAAAAAGAATTAAACTTTTGAATGAAAATGGTAATTCGTTAATGTGATGGCAAAGCTGAATTTTCAGCAACCATTAACCATTAATCTTGATCATGCGATCACCACCAGGTGATACATGCGATGGCGCCACAGACGGCATCCTCAGTGTTTGGCTCTCCAGTGTTTGTACTGTTTTTGTTAGTTTTTCCTGATTTTTGTTTCTCAAACACGATCAGTTTTACCAGGGATGAGCTGCTGAACATTCGGCAGAACACACCACACAATCTTCTACCGGATTTCGTTTATTCGGACGTTTTGCTGAACGTTGTAGTCGGCGGAGCTGCTGCACTGATCAAACGCTTCAGGATGCACAGACGGGGGAAGAGAGTCGGCACGCTCGTGAAGCTCAGGAAGCGTGGATTCAGAACACCGTTGCCGAGCAGCCATATGGCGAATCTCCACTCTCTACCCGACACAAACGGACGAACTTCTTCTGCGCTCCCGGACAAATAAGGATTTTTCTCACTCTGCTGCTCTGTTTCATGAAAACCTGGCTGAATGACGCCATTCCGGACAGCGCGCTACAACTGCCGGGCTTTCAGCTGTTTAGAGCAGACCGCGACACAGAATCAACGGGGAAATCACGCGGCGGCAGGACATGTTTTTACATCATTTTATGTGCAAACATACTTGGAAATAAAGCTCTTTCTTATTCTGATTCTAGTGTGTTTATACTTAACAGTATCTCACTGTAAAGTACATGTATTGTCTTTTTAATAAAAAAAAAAAGCCACCTTAAAATACAATGAAAAACAGTTAAAGTATGTCCGCAGAATTCTTTGCATAAAGCATCATCACATTTGATTACATTTTATTTAAACACTTATTTTTCTTTTTATCAGTTATCAGTTGCATTTACCAACAAGCTTACAAACAAAGTGTCTTTCTAAATGATTTTTGGAGGAACCAGACTTATCTCTCAAAAGTGATATTATGTTAATATGCATCCTGTAAGCAAATCAGATGCTAATGTTTCATTTGGTTGAGGACAGATAACTCTGAATTGGACTAATGGAAATGCACCTTACTGGTGTGATCACAATAGCTGGTGTGTGTGTGTGTGTGGCAAGTGAGGTGAGGCGAGGCAAGACCGGTCTTACCCTGGAGGACTCATAGGACGGGCTGGACTGGCCACCTGAGGCCCATGATGTTTGGCTTGTCCTCTCATCCATACCTGTCCAAAACACAGATTCACAGCTCTATCAAGACATGCACACCCAATAATACACCTTTAACACAAAATGAATATATATATATATATATATATACAGCTTTTTGTAGGCTTTTTTGGGCTGTTTATATTATAACTAAAATAGCGTAATAAAATAAACTAAATCATGTGGATCATGTCTCCTGATCATGTCTCCTTTGTCACTATTGTTAATAAAGAAGCGAAGACAAATGTAATAGATTAGGGTATTTTTAGAAAGAAAAACATGTCTACAAACTGTGATCTTTGCAACATCAAAAAAAGAACTAATTAATAAAAGAAGCTAAAAGAACAGTACTGCAATCAAGCAACAATATAAGGAATGCAAGCAGAATCACTACACATCTATTGCAAAATAAAGTACATACAAATACAAAACATACATTTTAGAAGAAAGACATAAAACTACTAAAAAGCTAATACAAAATATTATTAAACACTACAATAGTACAGGTGCATCTCAATAAATTAGAATGTCGTGGAAAAGTTCATTTATTTCAGTAATTCAACTCAAATTGTGAAACTTGTGTATTAAATAAATTCAATGCACACAGACTGAAGTAGTTTAAGTCTTTGGTTCTTTTAATTGTGATGATTTTGGCTCACATTTAACAAAAACCCACCAATTCACTATCTCAACAAATGAGAATATGGTGACATGCCAATCAGCTAATCAACTCAAAACACCTGCAAAGGTTTCCTGAGCCTTCAAAATGGCCTCTCAGTTTGGTTCACTAGGCTACACAATCATGGGGAAGACTGCTGATCAGACAGTTGTCCAGAAGACAATCATTGACACCCTTCACAAGGAGGGTAAGCCACAAAAATTCATTGCCAAAGAAGCTGGCTGTTCACAGAGTGCTATATCCAAGCATGTTAACAGAAAGTTGAGTGGAAGGAAAAAGTGTGGAAGAAAAAGATGCACAACCAACCGAGAGAACCGCAGCCTTATGAGGATTGTCAAGCAAAATCGATTCAAGAATTTGAGTGAACTTCACAAGGAATGGACTGAGGCTGGGGTCAAGGCATCAAGAGCCACCACACACAGACATATCAAGGAATTTGGCTACAGTTGTCGTATTCCTCTTGTTAAGCCACTCCTGAACCACAGACAACATCAGAGGCATCTTACCTGGGCTAAGGAGAAGAAGAACTGGACTGTTGCCCAGTGGTCCAAAGTCCTCTTTTCAGATGAGAGCAAGTTTTGTATTTCATTTGGAAACCAAGGTCCTAGAGTCTGGAGGAAGGGTGGAGAAGCTCATAGCCCAAGTTGCTTGAAGTCCAGTGTTAAGTTTCCACAGTCTGTGATGATTTGGGGTGCAATGTCATCTGCTGGTGTTGGTCCATTGTGTTTTTTGAAAACCAACGTCACTGCACCCGTTTACCAAGAAATTTTGGAGCACTTCATGCTTCCTTCTGCTGACCAGCTTTTTGTAGATGCTGATTTCATTTTCCAGCAGGATTTGGCACCTGCTCACACTGCCAAAAGCACCAAAAGTTGGTTAAATTACCATGGTGTTGGTGTGCTTGACTGGCCAGCAAACTCACCAGACCTGAACCCTATAGAGAATCTATGGGGTATTGTCAAGAGGAAAATGAGAAACAAGAGACCAAAAAATGTAGATGAGCTGAAGGCCACTGTCAAAGAAACCTGGGCTTCCATACCACCTCAGCAGTGCCACAAACTGATCACCTCCATGCCACGCCGAATTGAGGCAGTAATTAAAGCAAAAGGAGCCCCTACCAAGTATTGAGTACATGTACAGTAAACGAACATACTTTCCAGAAGGCCAACAATTCACTAAAAATGTTTTTTTTATTGGTCTTATGAAGTATTCTAATTTGTTGAGATAGTGAATTGGTGGGTTTTTGTTAAATGTGAGCCAAAATCATCACAATTAAAAGAACCAAAGACTTAAACTTCTTCAGTCAGTGTGCATTGAATTTATTTAATACACGAGTTTCACAATTTGAGTTGAATTACTGAAATAAATGAACTTTTCCATGACATTCTAATTTATTGAGATGCACCTGTATATAGATAATGCTAAAATAGTAAGGTTTTTTGTTTGCTAATGTAATTACAGATAATTTCAAATAAATAATTGAGTCTGGAAATACTAGAGAACAAAACACCTGGTGAAA
This sequence comes from Sinocyclocheilus grahami, assembly GCF_001515645.1. Lineage (NCBI taxonomy): Eukaryota > Metazoa > Chordata > Actinopteri > Cypriniformes > Cyprinidae > Sinocyclocheilus > Sinocyclocheilus grahami. The sequence goes on along the minus strand of NW_015505463.1, from coordinate 1,037,485 downwards.
CTTTAAATGTCCCAGCGCAGCGTTCTCCTGTATTCTGCTGCATTTCAGCAGAACAAAATGATCTCATATATTATTTACTTATGCATTCACTGACTGACAATTCAAATGAATGTATTTTCTAAAATGAAAACGAGGGAGGGCTCAGTGTTTCCCATCGTCATTCTCAGCCTGACTTATGAACACACTTTCCAGGGCCAATGGCCGACACTACAGGACACATGAGGAGTGGAAATGTTGAGCTCATGGCGAGTGGTCATGTCCAGCACAGCTCTCTTGGCAGGAGTAAAGAAAGAGTGTAGCAGAGCTGTTAATCCGCTACACTTCCATTCAAAGGCTGCACTTTACAAACCGGCCACGGCGCGTCATTTATTTTGCTTTGCATAAATCACTTTCAAAAATGCATCGCTCCCTCTCCCGTGCTGTCACTCTCGTGCCGGTGCAGCCGGGCCGCTCGGAGTTGTCAGTGATGTATTGCCGAAGCTCGTCAAAATAGCTGAGCACTGAAAGTTTGATAAACCTCATATTTTACAATGCCTCTCGGTTCCAAAAGACAGCCACAGAAAACAGAAACGAATAAATAAATAAAAACAAAGTTGACACAATTGACTTGATTCAACATCTGGTACGTGATGAACAAAAACAATATCTGGCTTTGAAAATGACATTTTGCTGAGGCTGTTGGGTAAAGATATATGATTGCTGGCTTCTTCAGGCTGTTTGAGCCAATATTGTTGTGCAGGTAACAACATTCCGTTCTTCAGTCTCATGTATGAGCCTCGAAATTGCAGAGGAAGAAAACATCAATATCTCTCCACGCTATTGATAATCCATGTTTGTCATTTCAACAATTCTTTCTTATCTGATTCCAGCCCATTATAACATGAAACATGGATCAAATGTGAGTAAACAATCAGGGAGAAATTATGGTGGTCTTTACACAAACGCTGAGCAGAGGGTCTCAAAAAAGCATCTCAAATAAATGTAGCGTTATTTTCATAATAATGCAAAACTGTAAGTGATCCTTGTACTGCATGTCTGAGCATGATATAAACTCAAATCAGTATCAGCTGAACATTTGCATACAGAGAACAAGCTATTTACAGAGAGAAAGACAAGTTTGATTGCCGTTTACTGATCTATCGATCTATTTATACATCCATCCATCCCTTTTTAACCTATTGATCCTTTTTCCCATTCAATAATTTTTTTCCATCTGTCATCCATCTTTCTTTTCATCTTTTCTTTTCTTCTTTTTCTATCCTCATCTTTCTTTTCTTTCCTTCCATCCATCATATATTTATTCATCCCTCGTTTTGTTTTTCCTATTCTTTATTATTTCTTCCCATCCATTCACCTTTTTTATACATCCATCATGCTTACAATATCCACCCTTTTCCCATCTATCTATCTATCTATCTATCCACCCGTCATTCTAACCTTTTTTCTCTTACATTCATCCATCTTTTTCCTATTCATCCATCAATATGTCCTTCTTTCCACCTATCCTTTTATTCTTCCTTCTTTCCACTCATCCATCCATCTTTTCATATCCATCCTTCCCTATTTATCATCATCCATCCATCCATCTTTCTTTTTTCCATCCACCCTTCTTTCTCTTTTCCTTTCTTTCAGTCATCTTTCTCATTTCCTATTCATCGTCCATAAATCCTCTTTTCAATCATCAATCCATTCTTTCTTTGCACTCGACAATCTTTTTTCCCTTTCTTTCATCCTTCCCTTTTTATATCTATCCTTCCTCGTGGCTATCATCCATTCTTTTTTTTCTTTTTTCCATCCTCCCACCCATCTCTCTCTCTATATGTCTAAATATATATATATAGCGACCTTGCTTTTTTCCATCCATCTTTCTATCCATCCATCCAATAGCCTATATCTTATATACAACTTCTACCCTCACATGATTAAAATAGACATATAAATAGCTTCAAGTTAAAAAAGTCAAGACAGCAAGAGCAAGTTCCTCTTTCTCCCCAGCAAAAGGTCTAACACACATAATCAGTGTGTGTGTGTGTGTGTGTGTGTGTGTAATATGGTTTATGATGACACAAATGTGTATAATGACATGGGTACTACAACGTAAACATGGTTTATGAGGACACTTCCTGTGTCCCCATAAAACAAAAGGCTTAAAAAACATACAAAACTGTGTTTTATGAAATTCAAAAATTGCCAGTAGTTTTCTGTAAGGGGTAGGTTTAGGTATAGGGTTGGTATAGGGCGATAGAAAATAAACTATTTTCTATCGCACAGTACAGTATAACAGCCATTACGTCCATGGAGTGTTCCCATAAACCACAAATGCAAGTGTGTGTGTGTGTTTGTGTGGTTGGATCCAATGCCAGAGACAGTGTGCAGAGCAGAACCGTGTTTGTGGTAGAGCAGGTCAGTCAGCACAGGGGCCTTTTAAATTCAGACTGGGTGTTTTCTCTCCTTAGCACAACCTATAAAACATTAGGACTGTACTTCACTAAAATAGCATCTTTCTGGATAACGTTTGGTAATATGAAGGAAAATATTACTGATACATTATTAGGTAAACGGTGTCTCATTTTTGTGCACATTAAGACTTCAGAGCACAAGAAAAAAAAGTATAAATAAATGGGGGTGGGGGGGGGAAGCAAACATTAGATTATAAGGCAGATATGTAGCTGGAAGCAGTGATTCATTCAGTGTCGGAGCTGGAATGTGTAAAAGGGGAGACGTGTTTAGTATTCGCAACAGAGGAAATTACCTCATAGGGATGTTTGGTAATATGAAGGAAAATATTACTGATACATTATTAGGTAAACGGTGTCTCATTTTTGTGCACATTAAGAGCACAAGAAAAAAAAGTATAAATAAATGGGGGTGGGGGGGGGAAGCAAACATTAGATTATAAGGCAGATATGTAGCTGGAAGCAGTGATTCATTCAGTGTCGGAGCTGGAATGTGTAAAAGGGGAGACGTGTTTAGTATTCGCAACAGAGGAAATTACCTCATAGGGAAGTTCCTCTATGAGGACCACTGAGGAATTTTGTATATATTTACAACACTATCCTTCAGTTTGATTCCTGCAAAAATGATCAAATCAGCATATCTAATATAAATTTCAAGCAAACAAATAAACTTCCTCATATAAGAAGCTTTGGGCATGACAAGCTAACTTTGACAGGTTTCATACAGAAAAACAAAGTGTGTGTGTGAGAAAGAGAGAGTGAGAGAGAAACAGCCTCCTCCTTTCTGTGGTTTAGTTTGTTATGAGTCAGCTGCTAAATTTAACCATCTGCCAAATCACTGAGGACCGATGTCATAAGATGTTCTACATCAAGGTCAGTGATTGAAAAAAACTTACTATTTCCCAAACGGCTAATTTACAACTGCTCTTTTACTTGAGCCAGTCTAGCGATGCAGAGCTTCACCTGCCTCTATAGCTTCTCTTTACGACCATTCATCACTTTTATACCAGTAGTCTGCCCTACAATCTATGTGAGAGAGGTTTATAAAACATACACTCTTCCCACTCGCCTAGTGTAAAACATTACTGCTGCAGAGCCATCAGCCAATTCACAGCAGCTCACACAACCAATACGCTCATTTATTCACAAACCCCAGTCCTCTCACTGAACATACAGTACGATTTCCTTTGTACTATTTCCTGAAGGCCAATTTTCCACAAATGTGTAAAAATGTGTTTGTTATCTAGTGAGCATGACATTACTGACTGTAAAATACACTGACTAATCAAAATGTCTTTTACCCTTTTAGCTAATGCAGAACTCTTATGTCCTGGGGGGGGGGGGGGGGGGGGGGGGGGGGGTGTCAAGTTCTACCTATTTAAATTTGACAAGTTAGCTTATGGTATCTTTATTGTTGATGGTTCCAGGTGGTCTAGCAGCCTTTAAAAAGGGGGGTTCACCCAAAAATGAAAATTATATCATCGTTTATTTACCTTTGTGTCATTCCAAACATTTTTTAAAGCATTTTTGTCCATACAATGAAAAACAGTGTGATCAAAAAGAACACTGGCACTCATTGAGTTCAATTGACAAATTACAATCAAATTGTGCTTCACAAAAGCAAAAAAAAAATTATACATATTTGGAAAGACATGAGGATAAGTAAATGACAAAATATTCATTGTTGGGAGAATTATCCCTTACCAGCTTGGCCAAAATTGTCTAGCAGGTCAAAACAGCCAAATCACCAATCTAGACCAGCTACACCTAGGGCTGGGTATTAAGTTCGATACTTTTTAGGCACCGACCGAAATGCCTCGGTACCATCGAGTATTGAAAAACGTCTCGTCGTTTGGTACCAAATTTCGATACCTAATGGGTTAATCTCATCAGCGTCAGTGAGCCAATAAGCCTGCAGCACTAGCCGGTGTGTTCGACTAGAAGAGGTGCGGCGCAGATCGATCAGTGTTTGACATCCGCAAGAGCGATTCGAAAGCACACGGAGCAGTCTGCTCTCTTTTGCTCTCGTGGTACTGTGATACACCGATCGGTCTGCACAGTCAGTCCGCGTCAAGTCGAACACACCTACTAGTTTACACCGGTTACACTTAGAGATGTGGTGCACACGTGAGGCTGTAGTGCGAATGCGTCCCAGCCCCCTTAGCTGTAAGGCTACATTTACACTGGTGAGTTTATGTTTTAAAATGAAAACGATCCTCGTCATACTGGCGTTTCCACTGCATTTCAAGCCAGCTTATCATCTATCTCCGACAAGCGACAGACCGGTCATTCAGTCATTAATTTCCAATGGAGAGTAGTGCAGGAGCTGCGTGGAGTTCCGATCATATGCAGATGTCCGTTCATACTAACGTTACACGACCAAAAGCGCGCGTTATGTGGCCATTCATGCAAACTGTAGCATCATGCTACATAAGACAATAAATAAGATTTATATTCCGCTTTTACTCAAAACTCACTTTAAACCACCATCGAGTGTTTGTAATAACTTTCGATTGCCGTCTAAAGTGTGTTTTGGCCATGTAATGTTGCTGAAATTAAATATGTTATTACCTCTGACTCTGAATCAGAGCAGCGATCATGGAAGAGAGAACACAGGCAGACAGCACTGGAAGCTGCAAATGCTCATCAGTAAATCAGTGGAAAATAAATAGAAATCATGATTCTGTCTGAGCTAATGTTATGCGTTTTAAAACTAACACTTTGCACTGATTTATTGTGTTGGTTACATTTTGTTCATTTGTGCAGCGGCTCAGGAGATGAGTCTTTGAGTTTGTATAAACATCAACAAGCTGAAAAATAAAACCAAAGTTTTTTTTTTTTTTTAGATAATGTAATCTTGTTAAAATTGATTTCATAAAATTAGTATAGAAAAAAAGTATCGTTCAGGAACTGGTATCGAAGTCAAGGTATTGGTATCGAACATTTTTGAACGATACCCAGCCCTAGCTACACCCCCCCAAAAAATAGGTGTTGATATTCTGATTAGCGAGACGACAAACACTGCAGAGTAGCCTAGTACCTGCGTGACTAGGTTTCTTCCACAAGACACATGCAGCATTCATTAACCACTAGAGCGCAAAAGTTACATATTTACAAGTTGGTTCAACAAAACATTAGTTGTTTGGCTCTAAAAGCTGCCAGGGCCGAGCATATCCACAAACTCATAGAAAATAACCAAAACAATCCTAGGTTTTTATTTAGCACAGTGCTTGTTATATTGATCTAAAATTGAATATTTCTGAAATAGCATGGAATAGCTGCTATTTTGATGGTAGAATCTTCTAGAATCCACCATTGGATCCAGTTTCATCTGGATTCTTCAGCAGGGCATGCACTAATTGCACAAGTATAATCAAACTCCATGTACGCCTCTGATAGACCCTCAGCTGGCTTTCCCCCCAGCATCTCCAGCTATACCATTTAGCTCATCTTTGTATTTATTTCTGAGGTGCAATTTTTTATGCTGAATTATGAAAATTAGCTCCAAAATAAATGCAAATTATGCACGCATAGGCTTCCCGACCTAACTGCTGTGGATTCTGCGCTCCAGCACAATGCCAAAGAGCATTCATTTACATGCAGCTCCCGTCCAGAGAAGGATTTAAATATGGATTTAACTTGGCACAGGCTCTGCCTTGTGAGCAAATCTTTGTCTTTCCTGTTTTAGCGTCTGGCAACCATGAGAGATTCTTCTTTATGCATTTACTTCTGCATTTCCAAACTAATCTAGACTTTTTCTCTAATTTGCTTTCATGGAATTACTGGGGATTTTAAAGGTGTCTTTGTCCTGCATGTCAGCTTTAATGACGAAAAAAGAATGACGAAAACCTTCAGTAATGCATGGCGGCATTAATGACAAAAAGACTAGCTGACTGAGTGGTTTTGCAATGGGGCAAAAAGGTATAGTGGTTATACAGTTGGAAAGAGGCGTTCTGGTATTTACAGTAGGCTAAAGTTATACAGACATGTGCAGGGATTTAAAAAAATAAAAGGAGACTAAGGAGACTAAATGCTGAAAATATTTAAGAAGTTTATATCTTAAGCATTTGCAATGAGCATAAACAAACACTTAGAGGAGAATGCATCCACTCCTCTATACATACATACACACATATATATATACATACATACACACATACATACATACATACATATATATATATATTAGGGGTGTAACGGTACACGTATTCGTACCGAACCATTTCAGTACGGGTCTTTCGGTTCGGTACGCATGTGTACCACGCAAATACCGTTTTTTTTCTTCTTCTTCTTCTTCTTCTCAGGAAATTCAAATAATAAATGCCGTTTTGACCATCTTTTATGTGGCATGACAGATCGCTGTATAAACGCCTTAGAGAGCCGCTTCTGGGACGGTTCAGAAACGTGCTGGTATAATCCCAACACAAGCATTGACTAGAGCGGCCGCAATCCGCTCAGGTTCCCGTGTCTGAGCAGTGACGCCCCGCAGATTTGTGCACAGCGTAGCGCGAGTGAACGCGATCATTCCTTGCTCTGTACTACTAGTTTTAACGCAAATAAACATTACTGAACATCTCATGCCTCATGTAATTGCTCAATCAGTGTTTCAACCGCAGAAAGACATCAACAATACAGCGTGGAAATAAAATGTCATGTAGCATTTAATTTACCTCAGCAAGTCATCAGTGTCCACAGCTCGTTAGTTCACTAGAGAAAAGAAGTCTAGAGAGGAGCATTTTGCTAAATATTACACCATATACTCATTATATTTTACTAAACCTGTTAGTCTTAATTACTTAATGTACAGTATGTTTAAATTAATCTGTTATGAAACATGCTATGACAGCCATTGTGTAATTGAATATATTTTAACAAATAGCTTAGAATTGTATTATTTATAAGTTAATTTAAAAACTGCATTATGTGCAATTTACATGTTTGCATACATTTTTTATTTATTTTTTAAGTTGAGTGTTGATCATCTATTTAAAAATAAATAGCAATTAAATTTAAGTTTGGGTTAAGTTGTTAGGCCTAATTGTAACCTTATAATGTAAAAGGGCTCCCTATAGTTGAAAGCATAAGCTGAGGTAGATTTTTATCACTAAGAAAATTTAAACTATAACTGAATGTATTTAAAGAAAGAGCAACTTTAGAGCAAAAATTTTGTTTTTCCCCCTGCTGTACCAAAATCATACCGAACCGTGACGTTAAAACCGAGGTACGTACCGAACTGTCATATTTGTGTACCGTTACACCCCTA
>NW_015505463.1:1013049-1029595 GCF_001515645.1 Sinocyclocheilus grahami | reverse complement strand
TATATATATATATATATATATAAAGATATATACTGTATATATATATATATATATATGCACATACATACATACATACATACACACACAGTAATTCTTCTAGATCATTTATTCTAAAAACTAGCAATGGAACCTTATGCCAAACTACACTGAAAAATAAAAGAAAAACTATTTTCACTCAGAAATTGCTAGTAAATTTCACAATTAATTATAAAGGAATGGCAAGTAACACATTGGATTAAACGTGAAATTTTTACAGTAGAAAGACTGAAATAGTATTTTCTTGTAAAACAACTCAAATAGGCCTAATCTTTGTATAATTTATTACAAAAAATTACAGTGTATTTAATTTTTTCCCCCAAGAATTTCATTATTTTTAACAAGCCATTAGAGTTGTATCACACATCAGATTTTATTTTGCCAAAGACATCATAATATTTTATTAAAAACATGTATTTAATTTAATACTTTAATAGTATGATAATCAAATAAATCAATAAAGCTTGTATTCAAGTCATTGTGAATTAGATTTTTCACACTTTTCAGAAATTAGTAGATGCAGACAAAAAAGAGCATCATGTCATTAACCCACATAATTATTTTTGCTCAGTAGGTGGGTGCCGTGTTAAGATGCTTATATGTCCTTCATATCAACAGCATCTACACAAAATGCACTAAACATAGCGAACAACATGCAAATCATGACCAACTCATGAACAAACCTAGCAGTGAACTTAACTGATCGCCCATCAAATCAAATGCAGCACACATGAACGCAACCTTGACTAAGAGGCAAATATTTCTGGATTAGCAGTCTGGCTCTCTTCTGGAGTTTAATTGTCGAACAGGTGCCCACACCCCTCCACAACAGACACATAGTGAGGGGGGCAGAAAGAAGGGCAATGTACCAATTGTTCCTGAAGCAAGTGGCTCACTTACATGCTCTGGCAATGCGGTGGCTGAAAAAAAGAAACACATTCATTACTTCAATTGACCGTTGCCTGCCACTGCTGTGAAAACAAGCGCCCCAGACGTCACATCACATAGCCCAAGGTCTGAGTCGTTTGGTGGAATTTGCTTCTTGCCAAATTGCCATGGAAACCAAACATTCCCCTCACAGGCCAGACGGCCGCTGCATCAGGGTTCAGCGGCGAAGCTGCGATCAATACAGAGCCGTGGGGAGGAAACGCAGAGCGGATAAATGATGAGAGCAGGCTACTGGAGATGTACCGCTTCCCTCTCTGGCCTCATCAAGAGGGGCGATGAACTCCCAGGAGTGAGGCGTGCTCTGGAGAGAGAGATGACCACTCAGCTCTCATTAGAGAGACTGATGTCATACAACAGAAGTACATTTACTCATCTGAAATACCATGATAAGACCAAGCGACGGGTGCCATAGCTAAAGGAGGAGGCTTGAAAATTATTTGGAAGAAAAGAAAACAATTATAAAACCTCAAAGCTTGATACAGCTCCAAATACAACACCGATAACTTGAGGGTGAGTAGTTTATGGGCTAATTTTAATTTTTGGGTGAACTAACCCTTTAATATTCCCAAATTTTCAATTAAGAATTTGATTTTAAAGGCCACTGATGAATAAAATGACTACATTCCAAATCCTCCCGGAACTACTTCTGTGTACAACAGTGAGCACAAGCTAGATTAAAGTGATTATTACGTTTTGAATATGGATATTTTTCTTAGAAAACGCATTGATTCGCTACAGAAGGCCTTTGTTCATAATTAATAATCCCACCAAGCTGTTATATCCCTTTATAAGATGGTTATGGGTCACCTGGTAATTCAGGTGTCAAAATGATTTCCAAAGTTACCATTTTCCTGATAACATGTGAAGGGCAGCATCAGATACAACATAAAGTTAAGTTATATAGTTTAAAAAAATCCTAATATGAATATATCATACTAATAATAAATTAACTGACCACATTAATTATTTATCTTATGTTTTATATTACATTTTTATTTCTCAAATGGAAATTTTGCACAAATAGGTATTTCTGTGTCTATTCACATTGCGCATCTGTATGATTTTAAAATATCCTCACTAGCACATACAAAAACCAAACCTACACTGTTGCATTTGATTATATTGCAGTTTGACGACATTAGAGAAATGCTGGTTGTGTAGAGGCAGTATGGTAGTTGACAAGGGACTTTGTCATGGCTGGAAAAGCATCTTCATTAGACCGGCCTCCTCGATTCCAACTGCAACGAGTCACATCCCGCAGTCTGTCACACATGGAGGACACTGAAGGTGTCACAACAGAACCAACACAACAGCTCCCACAACAACGTGTCACTAAATCTCACACACACACTTCTGACACATTCATGGCATAGAGATTAAAAGGGTTATATGATGCGATAGATAAGATCCCTAAAGTTGCAAAGACTAAAGTCTCAAACCCAAAGAGATATTCTTTATAAAAGTTAAGATTCATCCACGACCTCCTAAAACGCCTCATTTAAACACGCCCCCACATGTCTACGTCAGTGTGTAGGAAGATTTGCAAAACGCCGCCCAAATGTTCACGCAAAGAAAGAAGGCGTAACTTTATTGTTGCTGCCGCCTCCATGTTGTGAAGATGCTGTGCGTTTCGTTGCAAAAGCGAAAATACTTTGTTTGGCCTTCAAAAAGAGGACACGACTAGAAATCAGTGGTTAAGTTGTATTTACAACACTGTTCCAGAACAGTTTAACCCAAATATAAATTTATGTGCAGCACATTTTATAGAGGACTGTTTCCTGATCCTGGGAGAGTAGACTACAATGCCAGCTGTTCTGACTCACAGACTGTAAGTATGTTTTTTATATTTAAAGGATTTGCCATTGATGATTCAAACGCGAGTTTTGAGCAGTGTAGAGTAGCGTTTGTTTGTCATTTTTCCGATCACAAATGCAGACATGGTTTTCTGTTTACGCGACGCGATGCAACGCAACGCTAAAAAGACAGTATAAGTCATTATAATCCGTAATTATGTCCCCACTGGATGCAACAAATGCCTCGTTTGTAATGGGTTTTAATGTTTTTGTCTCATCGCTCTGGCTCTGGGCATCACAGTATGGTAAGGGGCAGGGCCGTGCACAGACTTTTTGAGGGGCATGTGCTGAAACTGAAAAAGGGCACCACCCCTTTTTTTTACTGGTCACATCTTAATGATAAGCGGGGAGTATAGAATACTACATTCAAAAATTAGCTAGCTAGCAAATATATGCATATTACCATCGTAAACATTAACCATGCTGTGAGTGTGACCATATATAATATGATTAAATGTTAATAAATTAAGTGAATCAGCAGATAGCCATCATAAATCAAAGAAGAATGTTCTTAGAAATATATTTTACCTAGCTGACGAGGAACACTCAGTCGCTTTGTGTCAAACTCAAATGCAGTTATGGCCAGGTTTTTGACCAGCAAATGTGTGTGCAAATGTGCAACTTGTCCATCATTAAAACGGCAGCATCACATTACGTTTTGATCGACAGGTTACAAAGTTTGTTGTAGCTATATGGGCGCTCAGTTTTTCCTGTTGTAAAATACGTTTGGCCAAAATGTCATTTTATAAAAGATGAAATGCTACTGTATGCACAGGCTATTTAAGTGTAGGCTATTGGCTATGACTAATTTAGATGGCAAATGCCCTCTCTCCGCAGGTCCGGTCTCAGACCTCAAATGCATAAAACATGAGCCTTTATACAGTAGACATACTAGTGTATAGTATGACATATAGTATAACATACTAGTTATACAAACAAGAAGATATTTATCTACCCTTGCAAGACGTTCAGCTGCTCTGCTGAACTTCAGTTCACTGCACTCAGTCAGTCAAGACAGGAGGTGGAGTTATGAGCTTTGACTGACAGTTTGAGCGGATCCAACAAGATTGAGTCACAAACTCTTTTTAATACCTTTCATTCGCTAAATATATTTGTAAAACAGACAGACAGACGTAAAGGGTGACCAATAGCATTGATTTATTGAAGAAGAACAAAAAACAAAAACAAAAAAAGGGCACTTCGGAGTGTAAGGACAAAAATGAGTTCTGCACAGGTTGAGCCCTACCTGTGCACGTGCCTGGTAAGGGGCGTAACATTTCCGTCTCACGCTTGAGGTATTCGGCCAATCACAACGCACTGTATAGCTGGCCAATCAGAGCACACCTCGCTTTTCAGACCGATGAGCTTTGTAAAAATCGACGCGTTTCAGAAAGGCGGGGCATAGAGGAGGAACAATAATGTACAGTATGTGGAAAAAAATGCAGGTTTTTTTACCTTAAACCGCATAAACGCATTTCATTACACCAAATACACAAAATAATGTTCTTTTTAGCAACATCATATGACCCCTTTAAATTATTGTGAGGAGATCAACATGAGAACGGGTCATGCCAGCTTGAAATTAAAATTTAAAACATTGTGAAAGCGGGAGGAGGGCTGTAAAGTGCCAGGGCTCATTTTCCTACATGCAAACAAGGAGCTGTTTGGAGATTTTCAATAATCTGGTTATACGCATGAAGGAGAGACTATTTGACTCTCAAAATAGCCCCACCCCTGATTTAGGCATGTCTCTGAGCTAGATGTCCTGCCTACATATACAAGGGGATTCCTCTCTTCAGCAACATTTCATTTAATAAAAAAAGTGCTAATCTTAATACATGAGTAAAGTATGTTAATCTGTGTGTGTGTGCGTGTGTGTGTGTGTGTGTTTTAATGCCAGTAAGATTTTTTTTAAAGAAATTAATACATTTAATCAGCTAGGATGCATTTAATTGACCAAAATGATAGTAAAGACTTTTTATTCATCCAAGGTCCCTCAAAAAAATGCATCAGTTTTCACAAGAATAATATTAAGCATCACAATTGTTTTCAACATTAATAATGAGAAGAAATGTTTATCGAGCACCAAATTAGCATAACATTATTTGTGAAGGATCATGTGAGACTGAAGCCTGGAGGTATGGCTGCTTTGCTAATATCACAAGAAAAAAAACTACATTTTAAAAAAATATTAAAATAGAAAACTTTTAAATAGTAATAATAGTTCACAATAATACTGTTTTATAGTTTTGATCAAATAAATGCATCCTTGGTGAGCATAAGAGACTTCTTTCAAAAACATAAAAAATATGCAACCAATCCCAAACTTCTGAATGGTAGTCACTGAAAGCAATGATAAATCCAGTGGTGTAATGTAACTAAGTAATAATACTTTGTTACAGAGTTTTTATATTTCTGTCAACTTTCACTTTTACACCACTACATTTCCAAATTAAAATGTATACTTTTACTCTGATACATTTCCCCGAAGCATATTCGTTACTTACTACAAAATAAAGTCGAAGAACACAGACTGCAAAAAAGCAGGTTTGACGAATCAATGGTCTGGCACTTGGAAGTTAGACTCCTAAAAAACACCTTTGCTCACGTGCAAACAAGTGCTCGCACAACCGCGGATGATTTCATTTTCCACTCAATTCGAGGTGTGCAACACATCATCTGCGATAATATGGTAAGTGTTGTTTTAACGAAGTGCGATCTGACATTACCGAGTATATCACAAAAACACACACACATACACACACACAGAGTGCACGCATACACTACATGATTTAGTCTATTAAAACACATCTAGATTAGAATCATCAAAATTCAAGGCATTCTAAATTGTAGACGGCAGAAATGCCTCTGTATGTTTTTTTTATATTTATATCATATAATATAATTATTCATATCACACGAAGGTATGATATGACCGTTTTTTTCTCCAGATATCAGTATAACAAACGTAATATTGATTTTATACAAGTTTAATAAAAGTTAGAATTAAGTGACTTACATTTTAGACACAATATTGCCTGTTTTTGCTCAATTTTGCCAACGAAAATAGTTCCAAACAAAGATCACAGCACTGTTTTGCATCTCTGAGCAACACACAGGATGGCATTTCCTTATTGAATGAATAAGCTTTTTGAACAAATCGGTTGAATGAATGATTCATTGATTCACTCAATAACACAATCAAATGCTTCGTTCCTGAATGAATCGTTTGACTGCCACCTACCTGGTGGGTTTAATTTCACATTTCAACTAATTTTTCATGTTTTAAATAATTTCAAATATCAGTATTCAACGTTTTATGTTTAAAACAATGCATTATTTATGAATTTGTAACTGCAGGTTACATGCATCCATGTCCATTCTGAGTTACATTAAACTATGTAAATACAAATAAATGCCACTTCAGATGCAAATTCCAGAAATGTTTTCTTATGTTGGAATGAAAGAGACTAAGTACCAGATGAAGTGCCTCTTATGCTTACCCAGAGATATAATATGGAAAAAAAAGAGTTAAAACTTAACACATCTTGCTGCTCAAACGGTGTATAAACATTTTTTAAATATTTATTGGCTCCTTTTCCATTTTTGCATGCACTTGTACTTTTACTTTCAATACTTTTACATTTAACATTAAAAAAATACTTTTCATACTTAAGCACATTAAATATCGTATTTTAAAACTTTTACTCAATAGTTATATATTCTAGATGATGACTTTAACATCTACCAAAGTCATTTTCTGGTAAGATATCTGTACTTTTACTTAAGTGTGGCTTTCAGGTATTTCATCCACCACTGGATAAATCACTGTTCAGTTCAAACGTTGAGTCAGTGTCTGCTCTGCAGGATTCAGTGAGTTTATTCTAATGAGGGAATTGTTAGACGTCCTCAAACTAGTGATTTGTCAGTCTTTTCGATTCATTATAAAGGACCAGCTCAAAGGAGTCATTTGTTCATGAATCGGACTATGCTAGATACACTGTATGTTTCTGATTTATTACAAAGAACCAGCTCAGAATAATTTGCTTATGAATCAAACTTTACTGGCCCTGTTGCTTTCTGTATGCAGTTCACGAATAGAAAAACTAATTTTCTTGCCATTATTTCTCAGTAGTCTGATTTTTATTTAAGCACAAGCTATTGTGATACCAAACACACGTTCATTCATTTAAAATAGGCAATGGAGATTCATTAGGGGTAGTGGTATATTGGTTTTTATACCGATATTGGTTTTTTGACCGCTGATGCCGATATCTTGGAAAGCAGGGTGGCCGATGGCCGATATAAAGCTGATATAATTGTATTTATTTTAATTAATATTTAAGAAATTTGAAATCATTTGAAAATGGATTTAAAAAATTAATTTGTACAATAAACATACTTATACTTTAGATGACAAAGTATTTTTCATAAAATAAATAAATATTTAATAAAAATATAATTAAAAAGGAAGTAAACTGTAACCAACAGAGCACTCAGTATTCTGGGAAGTTTGTGTGCATTGAGAATCATATTTTTTCCAAATAAAGCCAAGGTAACACTCATTTTACATACAGCACACAGTGAAAATGACATGAATATGACAGTGAGCAAATGCATAAAGCACAGCATAATTTGAAATCACGAATTTAATGTTTAAAGCATTCAATTTGCACGGACCGACCGTCACGGAGAGAACTCGCGATCATGCAGATCACATGCACACTTCACAAGACCTCACAACTGGATTCGACTAAGTTTGCAAGGTTTGTGAAATTACATTTTCATTAGCCATTCAAAGATTTGTTTAAATTATGTAAATGCATATTTGCTGAATGCTGACGGCAAACGAGAAAGTATTATAATGTTTGCCTTTCTATAACTAATAATATAAAAGCAATCGTTATAATACTTTTTGTATACATTTTAAATCCTTTGTTTAACAGTTCTATCGGTCTGTTAACGACGACGCCGAACAAGAGGGAGAATGTGAGCATTGTGTGCTCAGTTGTGGCCGTTCTCAGCGGCGTCAAAATAAAAGTCGAACGCATTGGACAAACAGAAAAACTTATCGGCCGATGCCGATAATTGAAAAATGCCAAATATCGGCCTTGGCGATATATTGGTTGACCACTAATTAGGGGCACAGATTTTTTTATGATGGCAACGGTATCACACTTAAAGCAACATTTCACCCAAAAATGAAAATGATTTCACCATTTACTCAGCTGAAATAGTCAGTGTTCAGCAGAAACAAGAAGAGTGTCCATAAGAGTGGGGAACAACATGAGTAAACGATGACAGAATTTTCAATTTTGGGGTGAACTATTCCTCTAATAACAGACTAAAGCTGATGTCTTACAATAATGTGGAGTCCTTTTAACACTTAGCCTATATGCTTTAAAGTGCCCCTATTATGTCTTTTCGAATATTAACTTTCATGCAGTGTGTCATGTAGCTGTATGTGAACACAAACTGTCTGCAAAGTTGTGAAGCCGACAGTGCATGATAAATAAAGTTATTGTCTTATCAAAAAAAGAGTCGTATTCGAATTCGAATCTTATTTACGGTTACGGCTCTACGTCACGAAGTAACATATTTGCATGTCTGCCCACGTTCTACGTCTCCAACTTGCCTGTCCACAAACATCATGTCGAGAAGACGCTGTATCCTACGCTGTGAGAGTAAATTTGTTTTATCACATCTTATAATTACCACAAACTTGTTAACACTTGACACTTACCAATGAGAAACGTCCTGCTCCAGTCGTGCTTGCGAATCAGTCTCTTGTCGATCAGCCACTTCAACCGTTTCATCATCAGACTCCTGCTCGAATTGGTAAGGTACAATCGATACCATCTTTTCTATGTATTGACAAGTCTCCAGGGCTGTCATTACGTCATGGCAATGGGCGTTTCGTTTCCGACACGCGCTGTACGCGGTAGACCAATCCAGAGCCAATCTCTCTACGGCTCTGGACCAATCACAAAGGACTGCGCCATCTGACCAATCACAGCAGTGAGGGCTCACAGAAAGGAGGGGTTTAGAGAGACTGATTCTTTCAACTGCTTCGCACCAGTCGTTTACGAATCATTTAGAAATGAGTTAAAATTAAATCTATTTTTTGAGAAAACGAATGTTTTTTGACCTTGCATGCATGTAAACCTGTTTTAGGAGACTCATAAAACAATATTAGCAACCTTAAAAATGGCATAATAGGGGCACTTTAAGATCTAGGCTGGATGAAAGCAGCAAAAGGACTCGTATGAAGCCAATTACACCCCAGTTACTTAATTGCTCCAAAATGCCAATTACCGATTTGGACTGACTCATTTGTGGCCTACATTAGTTTGCGTATTCCCAGTCACATACACCGAGTGCCGACAACCAGCACTTATTCTGGCATGCCCTTCAGCAAAGATAGCACACGATATCAGAGAACTTGCCAAACAGAGAAAGGCTATGGAAAATGATCACCAGCCAGATATTTAAGGAGCACTTGATCCCTTTTTGTCTAAAGAATCCCAGATATTAAAAGGGGCTGAGAGCACTCTTCTAGGTGTGAATGAAATTAAATCTATATATATATATATATATATATATATATATATATATATATATATATAATATTGTGTGTGTGTATTTCTGTGCTCTCTCTCTCTCTCTCTCTATATATATATATATATATATATATAATATTTTGTGTGTGTATAGTTCTGTGTTAGCCACTCTATCTGTTGTTGCTGGGCTACCTCATTTACCCAGCATACCCACTAAGCACGCTTCACTCCACCCCTCAAATTCCTATCAATAAAGAGTGCTACAGCTCATAATGCAGTGCCTTTGAAAAAAGGCAGGGGTTTAAAATGTTCCTTTACCTATCTCTCCCTTCCCCCTCCGTTCCATCCAGCAGAGGGGCCGTTAAGGGGTCTGGGCAGCATGGTTGTGCTGGATTTGTCTGGCCATGCCCAGTTCAGATGCATTAATCCAAACTCTCATTCTCTGCAATTTTCACACTTCCTTCCTGTGCTGCACCCCACACCATATGTTCCCAATTGCTAACGGAGGAAAGGTGCTTCTTCCTCCAACCTTGAGCCTCATCCGAGGAACTAAGGCACACAAGCCAAATAGATGAGAAATTTATCTTCCTCATAAAAAAGGGCCAGACTGCTGTGGGGCTTGCGGAGTAAATCCAAGAGATTTCCCTTCCTCTAACACATAATTAAATTGAGTTGTGTTAGAGCGCACATTAAACTGCATATCTCTCCCACTTCCTCTCCTAGCGTTTCATGGGACAATGTGTGGCGTTAACTGAACTAAACTGTCTGCTCCAAGGAGCCTGATAGCAAATCAAAACTATGATGCTTTAGCCCAGAGCTGGGCACTAAGATGTTTTAGAAATCTGTTGATCAGTTGAGAGTTCTGTTGACATTTCTATTAGCTGTCGACTGATATAGTGTTTTTTTTATGGGCAATGGTCATACCAATGTTTAGAAATCATGATGGGTTCGCATCTATTAAAAAAAACAAAGTAATAATCTAATGAGAAGTATCTTTAATTTGTAAAGTTCATTCTAATATGCTGATTTGGTGCTTAAGAAACATTTTTTATTATTATTAATGTTGAAAACAATTGTGCTGCTTAATATTTTTCTGGTAACCATGATACATACTTTTTCAGCATTCTTTGATGAAGAGAAAGTTCAAAAGAACACCATTTATTTGAGAAAATTTTTTGTAACAATTACTGATCTCAAACTTTTCAACGCTATATAAAAAAAAAATTACTCATACCATGATATACCTACTTGCAAGCACTTAAAAAGGGAGTGAGAGAGGGAGAAAGACAGGACTTTATGTATTGTAAAGCACTATTTTATCAGGCGATATGAGCCTATGAATGCTGCTGATTCTCAAGCATGCGCTGGATGCATCTAACACGCTGTGCACAAAAGGATTACTCTGTCACACCCCCGGGTGCTTGCAATCAAGGCAGTGTTTATTGCATCAGGAAGATTTATTTTTATTGAGCTGCTCATTAGCAGGGTTTAATCAGAACTCTATCTTATGACTGTTCTAGCACTGATATCGTATCGCTCATCAGCCGGGCCCAAGAAAAAGCAAACAAACTCGATCCTTCCCCCTCTGCAACTCTCAGCCTCTTCTCCATCACATCCAAGGAGGACCCAGTGAATATGAATGAATCATGTAGAGATATGCAATGGCACGTCAGTATTACGGGCAAACATACTCTATAAATGCAGATAAAGGAAGCTGTTTCTGAGGGAATATGTTTCCAGCTGAAATTAACACTAGTGGGAGTAAAACACCAACAACTTTTAATCCTTTTAACACAAATCATGATTATGCGGGCAGGTTATCAATTATTAAAAACGTTTTGTACAATGCTATGCTCTTACCAAAGTGTATAATTTGTAAACTAATACATTTTGACTTTTGCATCACATAACCAGCTCTATATTTATTTTTCAGATAGTAAACTTGCTCAGTAGCTCACCTGGTACAGCACTGCTCTTGGATACATTTGATTTAAGTTAGACTAATACTGAAACACTTTCAGTGCCACTCATAGGACATTTCACTTTGAGTCATTAGAAATGTTCATTTTGCAGAAATGTCCTCACACATGTTTTTCCTAAGAGCTTGGGTTGAGGAATATGCTTCATAATGACGATAATTAAAGCAAATAAGTAAAACCCCTTATTCTCCACCTTGGATCAGGATAAGCAGTCACAGAAGAGCACTCAGACGTCATTCTCTCATGGGGTCTGCTGGAAGAGCAGAGGGTTCTTCTAGGGCTGGCAGGGCAGGGAAGCTCACGGCAGCCAAGCCGAACAGAAAGCACTGCCAAACCAGCAGCACAGCCCCATACCTCTCCTGTCCTCCACAAGAAAACCAGCATCCCTGGTCATCCTTCTTCATGTCAGAACAGAGTCAAGGGAACTCCGACATAAAGAAAAACACTTATCCACCCATGAAGAGGAGTAAAAGGAAACGACAGAGCGATATTAATGATGTAATAAACTGATTGATGGCCAATAGGAGCTTATGACCGCTGCCCTCAGAGATCCCATCTGTCACTGGGAGAACCGAGCCAAAATGACACGGGCTACATAATACATGCTAGCTTTCTATCGGTTAACTCTCTCTGACCCGGAGCGAGGGAAAACACACTGAGACTTATTCGCAAGGTAAAGAGAAGTGTCTCAGTGCTGCCAAGAGCGCATAGGCCCACTATGACAATCTTTCCCCCGACAACCACGAACACACGGAGCATTTATCATCATTATGACTGGAAGCGACGGCTCTTAAAGCCAAATCAAGCGTCGGTTTCGAGCTACAGAGCGAAATTAGGCTAAAACAGAAATCCGCAAACAGAATAATATTATTCTAGTTCAAAAGTGACAATTTCCATACATTAAATGAAAACAATGTCATCACAGTAATTACCATAGTAACAAACAAGCGCAAGGCTCCACAATGCAAAAACGGAAAGCTTTGCAAAAGCTTTAGCCGGAGTACATCATCTTTAATTTATTACTCCAAATCCTTCAAAAGACAAATTAAAAACAAGGAACAAATCAGTGGTACACACTAATCCTCAAGTCTTTTTCAAGAGAAGAGATTGAACTTGAATTTGATTGGTATTTTGCGCAGTAGGATAGAGGAGAGAAAAAATAATAATTTCAGACTTCAGTCCTAAAAATACCAGGCCACGTTAAGTGCAAATGCGTTCGCGACTAAATCTATACATAGAGGGAGGCTGAGCTGGCTACTACAGAGGATTAGGACCCGCACTACAATGTTTCTCACCATCAGCATTTTGTGTATCTAAAATGGAATTCCTGATAGAAGTATCAGGGCACGGGTCACGTACAGCCCAGCACTCGCTCTCTGACTCTGCCCATGAGTTTGGAGTGTATATTGGTGACCCCATCAACAGCGCTTTGTTCTTTACATGTCGAACTAGGTGTTTATTGGCCGAGTGTTAGTCGGCATGAAGGAGCATTTTATTTTGGCCCACTTCACCACCTGCGCAGCAGGGCTGGGTCTGGCCGAACCGCTCGAACCCGGCTCTTATCGCTCAAAGTGGTCAAAGTTTTTCAGTAAACATGAGAGGGATGAAGAAGTGATATTTAATGTTTAATGAACAGAGAAGATGAGGAGTAACCTTGAACACAGCAGAATCCTCTTGCACTCTGAACGACAGGGATGTAGAAGACACTTTTGAATTATTTTGGTGGCTTATAAAATGCTTCTGAATAATGGTGTGGGCAGTAGGGCTGTCAAAATGACTGAAACTAAATTTGAATTTTTTACTTAAATATTATCAATATTCTAATTATATTCTAATTTAAAAGGCATAATTTCAGTTAGGGGGAAAAAAAGTTTTTGGCTTCTCTCCTGAGGCCACAAGAGGGCTCATCGAGTAAAATATTATGCACGTTTCTTCAAAGCATAATAAAATAACATGACTATCTTTGAAAAAAGTGCATAATGTTTATAAACCTTATACAATTAATAAAGTTGCTTAAACAATTAGAAACAAAACAGCATCATGCATGTATGTATAGTTTAATACAAAGGACCGAAAACCAATCACAAAGAGTACTTTCTTCATTTAAAAACTTGAGATGCAGTGGGATGGGGGAAAACAGCCATAAAGTCTTGAGACATGTTTTTTAAAAGTTGAACTTGCATTAACTTTACATAGCTTTCTAAACATGCTGCTCTCTTGTGCGAGACACGAGTGCAACGGTGATAGATGTCCCTCTAGAAAATGCGATAAATATGCGTTCTGTGTGAACGGCTTGGTTTCGGTTTTGATGTAAACAATGTCTTCCCCGCATTGCTTGTTCTCTTTTTCTGCAATATTTTGAATGAACAACGTAGCAGCGCCGCATCTAGTGGGTTCAACTGGACAGGCTAACAAAAGCATTGAAATGCAATGACACTTACATCGTCATCGCATCTCGTCCGCCACTGATAATACTGCTCGAAGCACACCTAAAATGTAGATTTTTATTTTAAATTCGACGAATATTCGAAATTCTAATTTTTTTCGACAGCCCTAGTGGGCAGTAATAAATACCGGCAATGATGCACATTTTAAAGGTATAGTCTACCCAAAAATGAAAACCTTTATGATTTTCTTTCTTCTGCGGAATGTTCCACAGAAAAAAGAAAGTCACACAGGTTTGAAACAACATAAGGGTGAATAAATGATGAACTATCCCTTTAACCAAAATTTTTTATTAAAATTAAAAAAAAAATGACAAAATAAAATAATAAAAACAAAAATGTAAATAATTGTAAATAATAATTATAATAAAATACACATAAATAATAATAATAATAATAATACATTATTTGTTTTAAATAATAATCAATATTATTAATGCAAAATTCTAAAACAGAATAAATTTTAACTTTTTTTCTGCTTTTTTTGCATAGAGTGTAACAGTAAATTATTGTGGAGAGAGTGGAATGTAAAGTAATGAAACCAGAACTCATCACAGGCTGAACAAGAAGCTGCATTACCAGCACAATCATCACAACTCAACACCTGACTGCTGTGCCATGGGTCTGAAATTAAACAGAAAAAAGATCTGATACGCTCTCATTTTTAATAAATTTTTTTGTTCAAAGAGGACACATAACTTCAATCCCCGTGGATCATGCTGAGTGGACCAAATGGGCCAGTTCATACAATCAGTGCTGTGCCATCTCCTCGGAGAGCTCAAAAACCACAGGGACACTGAGAGATCAAAAAGGTCATTATGCACCCACTCATGCCAAATATCTGCTCTCTTATTCCCAGTTGAAGTCTGCTCACTCTCTGAAGCAGTCCTGCTGGTGCACACCGGGCCAGGCGGAGTGTGAACGGCTACAGGCTGTTGGGGCATCATAGCAAGATGACCCTCAGAACAGGAGATAAAAGAACAAAAACTGGGATATATTATGATTCTCACACACACACACACACACACACACACACATAATTAAAAAAGCACACTTGAGCATACACTCTAAAAAGTAATTCAGTGCATTTTTACATACTACAATAATAAAAAGCTATCAGCTATTTTTATAATAATAAAAAGGCAGTTCAAATATCTGAATATCATTTATGTGACTGTTTGAGTTGGACATGGCAAAATAAATACCAAAATATCCCACAATAATTCTGTCTAAAATGTACATCTAGTATTCAAGTTTGACTAGCAAATTATATTTTTAAGATATACTTAAGTTTTGATACATTTCAATCAAATAATTTTAGAATGGAGAAATTATACTGATCAATTTTAAGAACTATATGAATATTCTTCATCTTCAATAGACTTTTTTTTAGAAGAGTAAATGTTGAAATTAAGTGATGTTTGTATTTTTGCACAGGATTAATAAGAGGAGCTCTGTTAGTCTGCTATCTGCAAAATGTGTGTTCTTTTTAGTAGTGTTGCTTTCGTCAACGAAAATTATGACTAAATTAGTCGTCAACGAACCTTTATCACGTGACGAAAACGAGACGAGACGAAAATGCTGGTCATGTGACGATGACGATAATTAAATGTACAATGCAATATCGTTGACGAATAAAAACGAGATGAAATGTGGCTTACAAAATAAAAACTGTGCTAAAATGTCTCTTCATTTTCGTTGACCGAGACGAAACGAAATGTTATAACGTTATTTCGTCTCGTTATTATTATTATTTTGCAGTATTTCTGTTTCCTGTGTCTCTCAAATTGGTACCCCGTGAAAATGCTCTGTGAAAACTTGTTTATTTACAAGTTGTTGAGCGCTTACTGAGCACAGCCAATCAGAACCTGCTTAATATCGGTCAAAACACCAGGGTTTTTGTTTAACGTGAGCTCACTGACGTGAGTATTATTATTCCCTCATTATAACAGCAACAAAGTATAAATACAACATAAATAAAATGTTGATTATGCAGTGTAGAAAGCTTCATTGATTATAACAGGAGTTTCAGAGGAGTGCAAAACTCAATTAGTGAGCTCACGCTGAACGAAGGTGATTGACAGCTTTAGTGATTAGTGAACTTTGTTAATAGTCTATTCACAGTTTAAATTGAAATTTAATTAAAATGTCAGATTGAATTTTTAAAAAATCGCAACGATTGACAAAGTAAAAACCATAGTAATGTGAAGTGTCAAATAAAACTACATTACATCTTGAAGTGTAAATGCAGAGTAACAGAAATGCAACTTGTTTGTTTCTTTACTCTTCACTTGACTTTTTTAAAGCAATGCTGTTTTAATGTATTATTTACATAGAGTTATTAATAACTAACTCATTTATTCAAATTGTTCATTTTCTTTTTTATTATACAAAGAAAATATAGAATTTCCAAGATTTTATTCATAGTCATTATTTATACTATAAAAACAAGAACATTAATATTAATATGGTTACAGAATTGTTACCAGATAATATATTTTTATTTTCAAATGTTCAATAGTTCCAAAATTGGTAAAGAGAACCAGCTAATTTTACTGGTACTGGAACCAACTACTGAACTATTGGTTTGGTGACAACACTACGCACGACAATGATCCAATCCCATTACCTCCTCTCTCTCGCTCTCTTGCTTTCTCTTTCCCTCTCCCTCTCCCTCCACTTGTCTTGTCATATTTAATATCAAACGAAAGTCCGTAAGAAATGCT
>NW_015505463.1:1011237-1012627 GCF_001515645.1 Sinocyclocheilus grahami | reverse complement strand
CTAAAACTAAAATTAAAACAGGCCGCCAAAAACAACACTACTTTTTAGTGGATTCAAATGAAATAATTTCACATTATTCATAAAAACATTTTTTTAAATCTGTTTCCTCAAATGATCTGAGTTATCTTAACTCATTGGGTACTCAATTTTATTTGTTATGGTTACTGAATATAGTTATTCAGATTCAGTTCAATTATTCAATTCTCTATTCACATTAATCCAAATCTTTAAGTGTAAACCAAAAGCAAAATGTTTAAGTTCTTAGAGCCTACGTCTAGTACGCTCAATAACTGAAAGTGTGACAAATAATGAAAAGAAATTACAAGATTAGGAGAGTAACAAAGATTCATATTGTGGACAAGCATGATACTTCTGAAATAAGTGCTGTTTGGATTAGTACTGATGGGCATGTAGGGAGGCATTATGGATGCACCTGTAAAATATTTCAGGTGCCTTTGTGGGTCCTCGGCAAATACTTTAAAATTGAATTCTGAGGTACGGTTTAAGCTTGCAGCGCCCTAATCTTGTTTCCACGTACAGTAGGACTTGGTTCAGATATGTAATGAAATTGGAATGTGATGGAAAGTTGATCTCTCATAAAGAAAGGATGATGTGGCTCCGCCCACAGGTCTTCAGCTCTGACTGGGATTAACTCCAGGGATTTCCCCCTCAATATCAAAACCCCCTTTCACAGTTACTCATCACTGCCCAAATAAAACAGCAGTTCAGAATTTCACAACCTGGCCTCTTG
This sequence comes from Sinocyclocheilus grahami, assembly GCF_001515645.1. Classification (NCBI taxonomy): domain Eukaryota; kingdom Metazoa; phylum Chordata; class Actinopteri; order Cypriniformes; family Cyprinidae; genus Sinocyclocheilus; species Sinocyclocheilus grahami. The sequence goes on along the minus strand of NW_015505463.1, from coordinate 1,011,876 downwards.
CTGACTATAACAGTTGTTGAAATGCAAGCCTTTTAATTTGCTAATGACACAAATAGGCTACTATGAGTTTGCCGCATCTGTGGAAGATGATGAAAGAAGAAGGGAAGTGTACGGTTAAAGATGTCTTCCGCTAGGACTCTCACCCCCAGCTCAACGGCTGCTAGAGTGCCAACATTAGCGTGAGCTCAGTCTGAGGCTAAACCACTGGTGGATACAGCTATGACTGTCAACATGCATTCTCCACTCACTCGCAAACAAAACACAAATAGTCAAACGTGCTTCAGCCATTCCCTCCAACCACCTGTCTGCTGTTGTGACCACCACATAAAGCATAGCACACACACAGATACCAAGGAGGTGCATTTTTCTCCAAAAACCCTGTACCCCGGGCATCTTATCGGCCTATCTTACTGATGTCATGCAATACAAATATACTACGCAAGGCTTTAGCAAAAACCCTGTACCCCATTCCCAAACTAAACTGGCTGTGCCCTTGCACTTTGAAGGAGGAATATCAGAGAGGCTGCAATTCCATAAGGCATTATACTCCCTGAGTGCTTCCATAAAATTTGAGGCAACAGGAAACAAGCTTTGTTTACTTTACTTTTAGTCATTTAGCAGACGCTTTTATCCAAAGCG
>NW_015505463.1:986716-1010481 GCF_001515645.1 Sinocyclocheilus grahami | reverse complement strand
AACGTGAGCTCACTGACGTGAGTATTATTATTCCCTCATTATAACGGCAACAAAGTATAAATACAACATAAATAAAATGTTGATTATGCAGTGTAGAAAGCTTCATTGATTATAACAGGAGTTTCAGAGGAGTGCAAAACTCAATTAGTGAGCTCACGCTGAACGAAGGTGATTGACAGCTTTAGTGATTATAAAGGGAGCGGTCTTTACTAGCTTTGTTAATAGTCTATTCACAGTTTAAATTGAAATTTAATTAAAATGTCAGATTGAATTTTTAAAAAAATCGCAATGATTGACAAAGTAAAAACCATAGTAATGTGAAGTGTCAAATAAAACTACATTACATCTTGAAGTGTAAATGCAGAGTAACAGAAATGCAACTTGTTTGTTTCTTTACTCTTCACTTGACTTTTTTAAAGCAATGCTGTTTTAATGTATTATTTACATAGAGTTATTAATAACTAACTCATTTATTCAAATTGTTCATTTTCTTTTTTATTATACAAAGAAAATATAGAATTTCCAAGATTTTATTCATAGGCATTATTTATACAATAAAAACAAGAACATTAATATTAATATGGTTACAGAATTGTTACCAGATAATATATTTTTATTTTCAAATGTTCAATAGTTCCAAAATTGGTAAAGAGAACCAGCTAATTTGACTGGTACTGGAACCAACTACTGAACTATTGGTTTGGTGACAACACTACGCACGACAATGATCCAATCCCATTACCTCCTCTCTCTCGCTCTCTTGCTCTCTCTTTCCCTCTCCCTCTCCCTCCACCTGTCTTGTCATATTTAATATCAAACGAAAGTCCGTAAGAAATGCTCTATAGTTATTTAATTTAAAATTAAAGACATGTCTTTCACAAAGGTATATGAGAACCTTTCCAAGTGTGAGTGTGACGTACATGGTGTTATTCAGAATGATACTCTGCCAATGCTTCAGTTTGAGGTCTAATTTTAAAAGCGAATTGGAGGCTGCTGGGGTCCAGTACACCCACAACAGAGGATTTTAATAAATTAAAAGGAAGAAATGCAAAAATATGCAAACAGCCTTGGCAAATCAAATGACCTAAATGACTTAGGGCTGGTTTTCCAGGCATTTAAGGTTAGTTAAAAAAACTGAGGATTTTTTTTTTTTACAGAACTTACTATTGTTTATGGATAAACAGGAAAGCTTGTGGGCACTTAAAAATAGTGGTTCAACGGATCACAAATCTCACGGTTCGGATCACATTACGGTTTCTGACCCACGGATCGGATCATTTTTCGGATCAGCAAATACACAAATTACAAGCATAGATAAATACAACAGAATATGTTACAAATTAAATAAGGTTGGTAGTATTCAAATACAGAAATTTAATAATTAGGGAAAATAACACTGCATAGTGTTCACTGTATAAATTAAATATAGATTTTTATCACAGCTCTTTTGTTGTTTGATGATCAATAATGACAGCACGGATACGATATAAGGATACACATCACATCCGATTTCTTTCTCAGCTGTTTTCATTCACTTGAGACATAACTGTCTGCGTTTACCTGAATGATTGTCGCGATGGGTATTTTGTCATAATTGTATGTGTCTGTTCAGAGGATTCAGAAGAGGATTCAGTTCAGTGTTCTCGTGCCGTCTGAAATGCGTGTGCGGCTGTGCGCGTAAAGAACAGCGTGAGTAACAAATCGAGTTTCCTTTCGCCTTTTCTCTCTGGAATTGTTTAAAATTCGCTTTCTTGTGTAAATACGAACAAATGATAAACATATACTCTATTATGGTTAAATATTGCAATTAATCCGTGGATCACATGCGTGCCGAACCGTGGGGCTTGGTCCGTACGGATCACGGATCAACTACGATCCGTTTAACCGCTACTTAAAAATGTTAATAAAAATCTCATTGTTCAGCCTACTTGTCACAAAGCACAAAACAAACCTACTTCTAGAAATCATGTGTATTATTTTCCTGTTGTCACTATTTTCCAATGACACACCTGAGACATCCAGCAGACTGCTCCAGAGCAGATGTGAAAGTTTACAACATCTCTTCTTTGTTTCAAATACAGCTGTCCTCCACAAGACACTTATTTATTCATCACACAAAGAATAACCATAATCTAAACATGCCCTAGTTTAATTTCCATTCTTTGAACTCACATCAAAGTTGTTGTTTTTTACCTCTAAAATCCAAATCAATCACCAAAAATGCCAACAAATGCGCTGTTGGGGGAGATTTGCTGAAACGCTGGAAAAGATGCACATGCCGTGCCAAGTAACCTGCCTTCAAAGGGCCTTGATCGCTATGGAAACAGCATGATCTTCCATAACCAAGCCATGAGGTGACCTGAGACACATACATGACATGTCCAAAAACCCTCCCAGAATTTTCCAGCCTGCCAGAGAAAGCCACTGCTTTGACGGCATCACATGAGCAACGTGGCCCAATGGTTCACAGAGCAAGCAGCAGGTTAGCCAAAAATAAACAGCCTCATGCCAAAGAGAAGGGGTCCTTCATTAAAACTCACTGAGGCTTTTTAAAGACTATTTTGAAAATAATATATTTTCCCACAGATTTTATATATATATATATATGTGTGTGTGTGTGTGTGTGTGTATGTGTGTGTCAGCAAACTATCGCAAAGTATCAAAAAGTTATAGTAGTTTAAATTTACTGTAAAGAAAATGCACTATATTAATTTTATTTTATTTTATATATAATAAATATTTTACATATCAGGTTTTACTCTAAAATTGGTATAAAATTATAGCCTTATGTCTAAATAAGTTATATTCCAAATTTGAAGTTGATATGAAAAAAATGGAGGTTCCTGTGAGATTTTATTTAGGGCGTTATACCACAAACAGCCACCGGGTGCCATCCAAACTCCATTGAATTTTTTTAAATGCATTTTTCTGTCACAAATGTCTAGATTTCTCTGTCAATATTACTTCTATAAAATAATAACCAAATATGGAATCCTGAGACTCAGACCTTTCCAATGATATGTTTTTTGTCAAGATTATAAAAAGTTTTGATTCTAAAAGACCGTAATTAATTTTGTAATATGACACGTGACACTGCCCACTAAGGGGGAGGAGACCGCCAAAAGATTTTAAAGTACCATTTCTGAATTCGAAATGGTTTTCGCAGGATGAATCTTGGTCTTCTAAGCTTTCAAATGATATATGATTTATGATGATTGCTAAAAGATTTTATAGAGAAAACAGACAACAACAAAAAAGAGCGCCAAATGTCCCACAGGTGGGACGGTGACAGTTAAGGGGTTAAGGAAAATGTATGTATGTAACAAATGCTCAAGACTCAGGGAAGAAGGAAGTGGGAACTGGCAAACATAACTTTAATAGTAAAATAAACTAAACAACAAAACAAAAGTAAGCGGCAGCCGCCTCACGGCAGACTAGTATATGTGTTTTTGCTCTGGAGAGCATCAAAGGTTTCCATGTACAACGTGTCTTTGCAGCGTTGAACACTGTAGCCAATCACAGAAATATCTGTTGATTTCTTGAATGCAATGGCCAATCAGAGATGATTGTCAGATCCACTCACCACTCAAAAGGTCAGAGTTCTGTTCGGTCCTGAGTTCTGCAAGCTTGCGAATCCTCTCATTATAATGAACAAAGTGTAGGACGCAATGTAAATAAGAGATTCATTGTGCAGCGTAGAGAGATTAATTTACTAGAACGGCATTTTTTAAGAGTGCGATAAACTGAAATGAGTGACAGCTTTTCAGTGATCATAAAGGGCTTGGCTACATATTATCCATTCAGAAAATCATTTGTAACGGTTTAAATGTTATTACTGTCACTTTTGATCCATTTAATTTGCATCCTTACTGAATAAAAGTATTTAAAAAAAACTTCCTGATCCCAAACTTGTGAATGAAAGTGTATGCATTTGCATGTGTGACCATTCCATACAATTTATGAACTTGACCTGCAATTAATTGAACTGTTGCCTCACATGAAGAGGCACTGGGTGGGGTCTAACAGAGGAAGAGTTGCATTTGCAGAAATATTCTCTGATGGCACTATTCCACCATTGTTTTAAATGCTTCTTGGTGGGTTTGTTTCAACAGCTTTTTTCTAGAAAAAGCAAAGGATATTTATCTTTGCACAATACCTCATGCCTGTATAACACAGTGGCTATGACATGAGAAATAACAGTGTTGGAGACAACAAAAGAGAATTTTGTTATCAGACCTCGCTGAGCTGTGGATGAAACAGAGGGCATATCACAGCATTTCAACAGAAGAGCTGCTCTTTACAAAGGTCTGACAGATTAGCGAGAAACATGACCAAACCCTTAGTGCACATTTCCACTATCAAAACCTCCTAAAACACATGCCGATTACCATTATGGATATTTTAAGGTAATATGGCAGGTTCAATACAAGTGATGCTTAATCAACATCATTTGGAGTACCATGTTGATTTCCATTTAAAAAATAAAATACAAAATTCAAGTGCCCCATTTTGTGTTTCTATTCATTGTTCAGGGATGCAAACTCATCATGGGTGAAAAACTCTGCTAAAATTCACTTTAAATGTTCACTTTGGATGATGCGACGGCAGCCACAGGACAACGGCGCCAGTGTGCTTACCAGCTACAGGTGGAGAGAAGAGAGAGTCATAGAGCCAATCAAGTGGTTGGGGATTATTAGGAGGCCATGATTGACAAAGGCCAGGGGGGCAATTGGCCAGGACACCGGGGTTACACCCCTACTCTTTACGAGAAGTGCCATGGGATTTTTAATGGCCACAGAGAGTCAGGGTCTCGGTTTAACGTCTCATCCAAAAGAAGACATGAAAAAAATGGTCTCCTGGTGGAAAACAAAGACTTAAAGGGTTACTCCACCCCAAAATGAAAATTGTGTCATTAATCACTTACCCCCGTGTCGTTCCAAACCCGTAAAAGCTTCATTCGTCTTCGGAACACAATTTAAGATATTTTGGATGAAAACCGGGAGGCTTGTGACTGTCCCATTGACTGCCAAGTAAATTACACTGTCAAGGCCCAGAAAAGTATGAAAGACATCATCAAAATAGTCCATCTGCCATCAGTGGTTCAACCGTAACGTTATGAAGTGACGAGAATACTTTTCGTACGCGAAGAAAACAAAAATAACGACTTTATTCAACAATTTGTCATTGTTATTTTTGTTTTCTTTGCATACAAAAAGTATTCTCGTCGCTTCATGAAATTCAGATTGAACCACTGATGGCAGATGGACTATTTTGACAATGTCTTTCATACTTTTCTGGACCTTGACAGTGTAATTTACTTGGCAGTCAATGGGACAGTCACAAGCCTCCCGGTTTTCATCCAAAATATCTTAAATTGTGTTCCGAAGACGAACAAAGCTTTTACTGGTTTGGAACGACATGGGGGTAAGTGATTATTTTGGGGTGGAGTAACCCTTTAAGATGAAAATGACATGAGATTTCCATTATATCCAGTAGATGGCAGCAGAGGATCACCCATTAGCTCAGCTCCCATGTCCACTCCCTAGTTTTTTTTTCACGTCTTGCTTTTGGATTATAAAATGACTATGAAGTACAGCAAGTGCAGGAAGTCACAAAGTCTCATGTCATTTAAAAATATGTAAATAAATAAATAAGCCCAGACACCAACAGCCTAATAGGGTTAATTATTTAAATACTTAACTAGTTAACTACAAATTAAGTTAATTATTAATGGTATAATAATTAAATAATGTATTAAATATTTTGATATTTTTTAGATGTAATTTAAAAACTACATTTTTCAAACATTGCCTAAAAAGGACACATCAAAAGGAGTGCTTTAAGTTATCTTTACCTGTAGAAGCTGCTAAAGCCAACACAGACTTGTTGCTGCTGAACCTTAACTTATTTCTTAAGAAGATTTTTGTGAATCCAGCCCCAGATATTTAACCTGATCTAGGTCACTTCTATGACTTTAATGTGAAGTCCATGAAAAGCAATGATGCATGTATGTAAAGTATGTATCCATGTAAAGAATAAAAAAATAAATTAAAAAATACCAGCCATGACAAGTTGGCAAAAGTGGTGCCTTTCATTTCAGTGTAATTAAAACAGTGGATGTATCTGATTTCTAAGATTACTTGCATTGCTGAACACTTCTCTACCTGCTCCTTATTAATCAAGATAAACCAAAATCAAAAACACCTTGGGAAGGAATTCTTTACTATAATCAACAGCAACAAAACTGCACTGAGAATCGAGAGGAGGTGACTGGACAGTGTGCGAGGAAGACAATCTTTCATTAAAGGATTTCCACAGGACGTCCTACCTGTTGCGTTGAACTGGCTGCTTCCAAGAGTGGTCGGCCTGTTTTTCCCACTGTTTGCAGGTGGAGAAAACATCTATGGGAAGACGTGCAAACATTTTCTGAAATAGTGTGGTACTAACATTACACAGACAGTGTCTCATGTTTAATCAATAAAAAAAATGTATGTGCAAAAACATAATAATAATAAAAAATAAGTGCATGTTTTATATATTACATATTCTAAAATATCTGTACAAAAAAAAGTGTGCATATAAATGTTTGTGTGTTGATTTCCATGTAATCGGGAGACAAATAAACAAATATTCACAACATAAAAAAGTAATACTTAAACTCTAATAATGCATATCTCACAAGTGAGTGACTGACCCAAAGACAACAGCTGGAAGAGAGTAGTGAAGTAGTAAAATCATTGATTAATGTCTTACCGCGCTGAAATCCAGCAGATCACTCAGCTCCTTATCCGTCCCGATAGCGGCAATCCGCTGCTGAGGGTTCATCCTTCCGATCCTTTTCTAAATCTACAAAACACAAGCATCATTCCCCTCAATCTGAGAGCCTGGTGTGCGCTGAAGCTTCAAGCTAGCCAGCAGAGCTTATGCAAATGACATCGGCGAGCATCCGCAGCTTGACATGCAGCTACACATCCCCATCTCCAGTCTTCAGCAGAACTAACTTTGCGCTTTTCCAAAAGCCTGATACAAAACAAGGGCAATCGAAGGACCTGGTTGTCCTTGATCAAAAACTATGTGCTCTCCATTAAATAGTAATACAAAAAAAAGCTCCTAAGAGAGAGACACAAGACCCCCAGCCTCGTATTATTGACAGTTTCAGACAAGGTTACGGAATTTCTTTCTGTAAACAATAACAATCGCATGACATGAGGTGACACCGTGGGAATAGGTGTTATTATAATGTCAGAGAGCAGGCCTAATAGGGTTTTTTGGGGGATGACCAAAGGTGGACATGTTGAGAAAGACCCTGTGCTCGATGGTGTCACGCACATGGACCCGCAGCATCATTTTTCAGCTGCATGTGTTTGATTTTTCGATGTATCAGAAGCCACGAGCTTACAATGAACTCACATGCGCTGTCAAAACATCAGCCGCTACACACTTTTGTTGTTGTATTACAGGAGAATGGACACTTCCAAACAACGCTGCTGCTGCTGCTGCTGCTGCTGCTCGCTAATTGCCAGTTAACCTATTCATAAGTGGCGCGACCATGAAACGATTAACGTTACGCGAAAACCGACCATTAGCACTGACATAACCCACGTTTTGACGTGGAGAATGAACAGTGAGATGTCAAACTCAAATGTTAAAGCGAATGCCGACCGCTTTCGCTCCCGTCTTTTCTTCTATCCCAACTTCTTTCAAACAGTCCGACACCTCTCACAAGCTCTCTGCAATATTTTACCTTTTTTGCTGTCAAAAATCCAACTAGGGCGATCGGGTGTGCCAGTGACGGCGTGGGGTTCCTTGTCTCGCGTCGGAAAGATAATGAAATCGGTATCTCTTGCGAATGTATATTGCAAATGTCCACTATGTAACTTGCGGGTTTCCCTTAGGCAGACATTTCTGCTTGGCGATAACCGAAGCACAGCGATGAGGTCTAAAACTGTGTCCTTCCGCCAGCGCGTAGACTTGACTGTTCTTCAGCGGTGCGGATGAATATCACGTGTGGCGAATCATAAAGCATGACACACAACCTTGCTAGTGGAGTAAAGGACCACTGGAGCACCTCCTAAAATCAGTTTGGTTTACCTCCCAACTCCGTTCACGTAAATGTGGCCTTCGTTGGATATGTGTATTATTAGTAGTGGGAGAAATTGTGCATTTTTAAAGTATGGGATACATAATTTAGCTGCATTATGTGTTCTGCTGGAAAAAGTGAAGCAGCAGAAATGCTTAGGAGACCTTCTGAATTAGTGCACACTCTACCAAAACCATGTAAACATACGGATAATGCTATTTCTCCTTTCAACCCTTAGATAACCACACATTTCTTCTTTCCTTCATCCTGAGAATTGGAATTCTTCATGTGCCAATGCAACCAATGGAACATCAAGAATAGGTTACAGTGCAACAACATGACAATCTTAGAAATAAATAATAGTGCATAATGTAGTATAAGCATATACGTTTATGTGATGTGATGAATTATGAAAAATAATAAAATTTGATAAAATAAAAAAATATATAATTGTTTGCAATAATATTGGTATTGTTGTTGCTATTATTAACTTTTGGACTTGGGAGACTTATAATATTTTCTAATAAATCTGAATTTTCATATAGATAAATACATTTGCAAACTTTTTTTTACAAGCGTAATTCTTCAATTCTTCAATCGTAAATGTATAAAAACATATTTTTGCAGAGAAGGAATGCAATAAATAACCTTCAAGTAAGAATAGTTATTTAGCTTGTTTTAAAAGGACCCAAACCATTTAATATTATTATTTACATGTGTGACTAGGCAGATTAAATCTGAGTACTTTTGCAATTGAATGTAAAACAGTCTCTCTGGGTTGTCGTTAGTACTCAACTACACTACACTAGAAAGTTTGCCATAAAATTAAAAGCAACTTACTGGCAACAAATAGCTCATTCACTCATAACGAGCTGATCTTTATATTTAATTATGAGAGTATGCTGTATATATTAATTACAATGCGCTGATATATATATATATATATGTGTGAGTGTGTGTGTGTGTGTGTGTGTGTGTGTGTGTGTGTGTACCTGTTTTCTATTCTGTGGGGTCTTAAACCTGAATACACACAGACTCATGGGGACTCATGTCACGGTGGGGACCTAAATTGTGGTCCCCACGGGTACAAAAGCTTATAAATCATAGAGAATGAAGTTTTTTGAAAATCTAACAATGCAGAAAGTTCCCTGTGAGGGGTAGGTTTAGGTGTAGGGCAATAGAATATACAGTTTGTACAGTATAAAAACCATTATGCCTGAAGAGTCCCCACAAGGATAGCTGACCAGACGTGTGTGTGTGTGTGTGTGTGTGTGTGTGTGTGTGTTTATTTGTGCTGTATTTGACACATGTAAATATTGTCACATTCTTTACTTGCATAAAAAATTATAATGCTTACATAATTTTTACATTCAGTGATATCAAAAATAGTGATATTCAGTACTACTATAGAAGTACTTCATAAAAAACAGAGAACTGGGATATTACATATATTACGTCATTATGTCTGTTCAAACATTGACCAATTTTAATCAAGTTCACAGATATCACAGATATTTATCATTCAAGAGACAGAGAAAAGCACATTGAAAACTAATTGCCTGTACAGAACAAAGGGCTGCACAGTTTAACATCACAAAGCCAAAACAGCTTACAGATGTACAACATAAGCCATCCAAAAAAAACCTCTAAAAACTCCCTTCCCTCCAAACTTTCTGAATGAAAGAACGAGATGTATGATCTGCTGGTGATGATGACATTGATTATTTATAAATGGCATGCACTCCTAACCCATCACAATACCCCTACTGCCACCTGTTGGTCAAAACAAACAGAAGCGAGACAAAACTGTCAAAGTTGCTGCTTGTCAAATTAAAATCTCTAACTCTAAATTAACTAAATACTATTACTGGGGTTCTGTTTTATCGTCATTGAATTACTTCAAACTATTACTCATACATTTCTGATGTTATTCTAATGTTATTTGTTGTTTTTATTTTAGGTTACTTAAAATATTTGTCAATTTTAGTATCAAGTTTTAGTATAAAGTATCAAGATGCAAGTCTTAAAATCTAAAACTCCACTGAGGATCATGTTCTGTAATGTATACGTGGACGGCGTTTTGACCTAGTTTTTATTGTCTGACTCATTCATGTATTGGTTATAATTACTTTATTTTCTTCTTTGTGCTTTGCTTTATGTTCTGTATTTTTAATGTTGTCATAAACGGAGGCTTTTCAAAGTGTTGGGGGGGAAAAAGTCTTGGTTCTGTGAGAGACGTGAGGTTCTTCAGTCCCAACAATAGCCGCTCTGATTTCCCATGAGCCTCCGCGCTTCATGCCGCCGTGAGTGTGTCTGAATCAACACTGACGTTGTTTGTAAATAATCCGAGATTTTAAAAGGTAAGGCCGTGTTTCGCTTTTTTTTTTTAATCCGAAATGTTTGCCTATATGTTATCATATCGAAGCCAATGAACATTTCTTGTGTGATTTGCCGTTTCTCTCTGCAGGCGCATGCTATTTTTCTGGCTTTTTAGCATGTTAGCTTCCAGACAGCCGACCTGTCTGCTAACAGATTTCTGAATAATGTGCGAGATCTATGTCGATGTATGAACGTCTCTGATTTCTTAGCAGTTCTGCCCTTTATTCTTGACTGCATTTTGAAGTAATGGCTGGGGTGTAAATGTTGGGACTCTGAATTAGCATATTAGCCGGTCTGTGTCCGCAGTAACAGTCTCGTGGCTGCTAGAGGTGGATCACAGGTTTTACATTACTATAGTTGGGCTTTTAAACTTAACAGTAGCATGTCTACATGTATATCTTTTCCTGTGGGAAGCAAAGATAATTTGGTTCTAACACATACCTTGTTTTGTGGCATTTCAGTGATATATATGCCACCTTAGTTTTGCTGGAGTCTCAAGCATTAGCTAGCTTTTATTGAGGTGTAGCTGTGCTGGTATGCCTACACCCAGGTTATGATATAATCTGTGGGCTGTTGGTATAATTTCATTAACCACGTAGCACTGCACTGATTTGTTTTTTGTTTCCTCTTTAAGATGTCTGAGCTGTTTATGGAGTGTGAGGAGGAGGAGTTGGAGCCGTGGCAGAAGGCAATACCAGAAATCAATCTGATAGATCTTGATGATGACGATGATGATGAACCAATATTTGTCGGTGAAATCTGTAGCTCCAAGCCTGCGACCAACACGAGACAAGGTTTGACTCTCTTGTTGGCACACTGTCACTTCTGTTCTGGTCTTGTTGCTCATTGTTTCTTGTTCTTGTGATCTTCAGGTGCTGTTAACCAACAGAACCAGCGGAATGTCCCGGTTCAAAAACCCTCGATGTTGGCATCTTCACAAAAGACTCTGCAAGCTCCGCCGAACCCCGCTAGGGTGGCTACAGGTCCTACAATCATGGTCAGAGGCTCTGCCCCGTCAGGAGGAAATCCCATCCTCATCCCTCTCAACACAACTCTAGGACCTCAAACGGCCCCTCAACCCATCATTATTAACAATCAGGTAACTTCACTTCTTTTTCAACTTTCAGATAAATCTGTGATTTGTGCTGAACAAATGCTAAGTACAATGATAGAGTTGCTTTCTGCCCATAGTAGCCACAGGCTTCTTCCCACTATGGGTTAAATTTTACATTAGTAATAAACATGCATGAATTTATATTCATTAATGTGTGTATTCATAAGCTGAATTTGCTCAGGGTACTGAATCTTTATTTTTTTTTCTTTATCATTTCACCAGGGTTACATTGTGGTATCACCACAGAATCTCAACAGCAACACCTCGTTCAACAGCTCTCTGGGGTCACAGTATCCACCAGGAACCACTGTCACAGTTGTGCCAGGTATAAATTCTGTGTCTGTGTAGTTTTTTGTTTTTGGTGCACTATCACATTTAGGCTACGTACACATGAAACCAGAGCTATCCGATCTTTTTTTTCCCCTAGTCTCTGTGTCCACACGAAACAGACAAAAAGCGATGTAGTATACATGCCAGACTAGCAGAAAATATATTTATTTATTTATTTAGTCATTTATTAGACGCATTTATTCAAAGCAACTTACAAATGAGGACAACAGAAGCAATCAATTGTAGTATTAAAACAACTAAAAACAGATCCAAAACTAAAAGCTAAAACTTTATAAATACTACTTATACACATTTTAAAAATAAAGAAATTAAATAAAAATGACACATGCATACAACAATATTTAAAAAATTAACATTTAAATGAAAAACAAAAAATAAAGCTAAAAACAATTCAAAATATTAAAGAACAAAAGGTATGAGTATAATAATGATTCTAACATAACACTAAATTTAAATTTAAAAAATGTATATAAAATTTTTTAACAACACCAAGCCAAACACCAAAAAAAAACAACGTACATGTTGTTTGTACACACATACACACACACACATATATATATATATACATACATACACACACATTTATAAATTCAATATATATATTATTTCATTTCCATTTAGTTTGTTGAAGTATTAAAATAACTCAAATTAAATAAAACTTAATAAAAGACCTATACAGACATAATAAATTCAGACATAATTTATATAACAAATATACAAATAATACAAATCAAATGATAGTAGTTTATCAGTAATCCTAAAAAATAACACTGCCAAACACACATGGTTATAAAAACTGAAACAGAAGCGAAACAAGTAATAGGAAAGAGGAGAAATAAAAAGATACGCGATACCGAACGAGACCAAACGCGATATCAGCACGTCTCCACACAGTAAACAAAACAAGCGTTTCCTAGCAATGACAACTGCACTAAACACTAATGAGACAAGTAAATACACTTACTTATATATGGATTCACTGTCCACACGAAAACGCAAGGGCGGCGTTTTCAGATTTATCCACTCCCGGTCCCGGTTTCAAAAAATATCTGTTTCACTCTCCCAAAACGCCAGATCCGTGTGGACGAAACGCCTATACAATACAAAATGTATGCATATTCAGCTAACCACGTCTCCGTGTGGACGGGGCCTTAGTCATTTTGTTTTTGCAGACTAGCTATCTTGCAGACACTTTCATTCAAAAGTTTGGGGTTGGTAAGATTGTCAAATGTTTTTTGAAAGACGTTTCATGCTCAACAAGGCTTAATTTATTTGATAGAAATTACAGTAAAAACAGTAATATTATTGCAATTTAAAATAACTTTTTTATTGATTGTTTTTATTTTAAAATGTAACTTATTTTTGTGATGGCAAAGCTGAATTTTCAGCAGTCATTTCTCCAGTCTTCAGTGTCTTCAGAAATGATTCTAATATGCGGAATTGGTGCTCCAGAAACATTTCTTCTTATTATCATCATTGTTCCAAACAATGCTGCTTAATATTATGTGGAAACCGTGATACATTTTTTTCACGATTTGTTTGATGAATTAAAAGTTCAAAAGAGCCGCATTTGTTTTAAATATAATTTTTTTGTAAAATTATAAATGCTTTATGGTCACTTTTGATCTATTTATTGCATCCTTGTTGAATAAAAGCAGATGTTCTTAACTCTGGCCCTCGAGATCCACTTTCCTGCAGAGTAGGGCTGGGCGATATGACGATATTATCGTATATCGACGATGTCTCGTAAGTATCGCAATGTCGATGTCAACAGTCAGGTAACAGACGATTATCGACATTATCGGGGAAAAAATGACAAATGATAAACCTAGTAAGTTGCAAAAAATATTTTACATAGTCACCATACAGGTCTTTTTGCATGCAAGAATGAAATAATTTAGTAGGAGGGTTGGGAATCGAAAAGCTATTCCAATTTTGGAATCAGATGCGTAAGGTCAGGAATCGAATGACTTGTTATAAAATTACATTTCGATTCTGCTTCTCAATTCCTGTATGCGCATTTAGGCTATTGTGATTTTCAAAAGATTCAACTGCAAGAAGACGAAATGGAACTCACTTCTGCACTCGCACGCTGTTTTCTGTGCTGCGCACACACACAAAGCGCACGCACAAAAGCCACCTCTTATATACGCGAACACTGGACTGAGCTCTCTTTCTCGCATTCTCACACATTTGAATGGACAAATAAAAAACAGAATTATATCAAAATATCCCATAAATACAATCGGTTATGTCTTAAGTGAACGTAAAGAGTTGAGAAATAAAGCAAGAGTGTATTGGACCCGTGCACTGACAGCAGTTGCTGCCGCCAGTCATTAATATCAATCAAAGAACGTTTGAAAGCGTGAAGTGTTTGTCATGTTCTGACCATAAAGAGTAGTTTAAAACCACAGTCAACCGTTTGGTTTCTACAACTATTACGTAGGAGTCAAAAAAATCTGCCTTTAAACCTGAAAGAAATAAAAGATTTGAAATTTATTGTGATAATTATCAATATCGACTGACATGAACAATGTTATCGTGATCATTTTTTTGGCCACATCGCCCAGCCCTAGGTTGGAGCTAAACTCTGCAGGAAAGTGGACCTCGAGGGCCAGAGCTGAGAATCCCTGAATAAAAGTGTTAATTTCTTTAAAATATGAATTGTAGTGTATGCTAATGAGTTGAATTGGTATGTGTTTGCTTCATTACTTTGTGTTTGTTTCTCAAGCAGCAGGTCGGCAGATAGTGCCACAAGTCATTGCCACACCAAAGCAGGGGGTCATTCACAGGCCACAAGTGCAGCATATCCAGGACAATGTGGTGACCTTGTCCAATGTACAAGCCCCAGCTTACCTTCCTCCTCAGTCCCAAACTACTTCAGGATCTCAGAACACAACAGGCATTGTCCCAGCAACACTAGCAAAACAGAAAACCTTATCCCTGCAAACTATGAATAGCAGAGGTAAGCCTGTGTCTGTGCCGATTGATAAGCTATATCAATGTATCCATTACTTTACCAGTAGACCTTTTTTCTAGGTTAGTGTGTTACTTACTGAAGGGAAAGGGTTATAACCAAGGTTTGCAATTACCACCCACCCACCATCCTACCAGATTATGATTGCCAACCACCCACCATAATTTTTGGATGATTGAGCAACTGCAATTAACCATGACAACAAAATGGGATTTATTTGTTGTCCATATACAAAGCTACAGTTAAAAAAAAAAAAAATCAATTTCAAAAAGGTATCGTAACACTTTGAAAATTCCAAGGCTGCTCTGGCTTTTCTGAAATGTGTTTGACAAAACTTTTTAAAAAGATTGTTTTTCTTTGAAGATAGAAACTTTATTGGATGCTTCTTTTTATGATCCACAGATAATGGCACAATGATAAGTGACACAAGCAACAGTGGGTCCAAAGGAGGTAAGCTTGACATGGGGTATGTTTTTGTCCAATATGTATTGCAGAATTTCCAGAAGCAACAATCTCTGTTCATCTTTTAATCTTTTTTACCACCTTTGACAGCAGGGGAAAATTATTTTCCCTTCACAAAGAAGTGTCCCAGGTGTCAGAATGTGTTTTGCTTTCAGCCTTTAAAAAATCATATGAAGGTTGGTATGTTTTACTTTTGTTTTTTGTTTCCTGTGTTAGCAACAGCTTTATTGCGTTCAGTCATGCAGCATTACATCTCAATATTAACATAGCCGTTTATGACATCTGTAGTGTGTCATCATCTTCACTGTCCCGCAGCCTGTTTTAAGTTATGAGCTGTTTGGGAAGCCAAACACTGCAACTGAACCAAGTAAACTGCAATGCCACTCATGCACACACTGGTTATGTAGTTTGGTGTTTGGTCTGCTTTTTTTTGTTTTGTTTTGTTACTATTTGCTCTCAGAATGATTCATTGCATAAATGAGATGTTATCTTGTGCAATGTTTTAAAACAAAGAATAAGAAACATTTTCTTAAAAATTTATAATTTACCCAAAAATAAAAATTCTATAATCAATTACTCAGCCTCATGTCTTTCTAAACTCATAATACTTGCATACATCTTTGGACCATAAATTAAGATCTTTTTAAAATATTCTCTCTTCATTTTTCCCTTCATCGAATGAATGCAATCAAAATTTCATAAAGACATAAAATAATCCATATGAATTTAGCAGTTTAATCCAGGTCTTCTAAAGAGTGATCGCTGAATGATCACTTACGATTTCATTTAGGCATTTATTCACATAAACTGATCAACGCACATCAGATTTGGTAAGCAGAATATTTAGGTTTGTTCTCACATCAGGCATGCAAGTTTGAGCCCCCGATGATTGGCTGATTAACTAGGAAAATTCAAAATGGCACTTCATTTTAAAAAGATTGCCACCTCCTGATGTAGAGACAGATATACTTTATTGATTCCTCAGCTGAAAAGCAGTATTGAGATGTTATGACGCTTTTCTCCTCTTCTTTAGCTGTGCTGCCCTGAATTGTTGGACTCTGTGTTCCCGTCAACATCAAAGCCTGACAAACAAGCCAATGCACCGAAAGTCAATGAGCCTGACAAAGGCAAACTCATCATGCTGGTTTCAGACTTCTACTATGGGAAATGTGAAGGGGATCCATCTCTGATTCCCAAATTCAAGTCCAACACCACGTTCAAGTGCAACAGCTGTTTAAAAATGCTCAAGAACAATATCAGGTATTTGTTTGAGTGTTTATTTTTGGAGTTACGTAAATAAAAAAAGATATCAGGTTACACATTTGTTGAAGTACCATCTTTAATCAGTCAATGCCTAAGTCAGGTGCATAGGTGGTTATAGCTCTATAGACCTTAGTCAGAGTAGCTGCAATTTAGTTTGCCATGAATGATACCGATTCAAACAATCCCAGTCATTTAAGTCTGCTTTTTTTTGTATAATTGTTTTGGTCTGTGCGGGAGCAACATCACATATGCGACTTAGAGGGAACATTGCTCATGAGCGCCATTAGCTACAGGAGCCCTGAGATGGAGAGAGCAATAGTTAGAGAAAGAGAGACCCCATCACTGGATTCCCCCTCAGATGGATGACATTATCAGACCCCCGCTCCCTTTAGGGGCCCCAGATGAATAATGGAGGGTAGTTTGGCTGCTATAAGAACTGTTCCTGTGATTAAATAACTTTACTCAGCCACGGCGTGAGAAAAGCCTCAGTAAGCTCCTTTTAATGGGGAGGTGCGTTTGCAGAGCACACCGAGTTCTGGCGGCGGGGGTCACAGTTCAGCCCCATAAAAATCCCTATTAGGGGAGATGAGGTTGCAGAACATGCTGACTGAAAAATTGGCCGCTCAACGTCAGGGCACCAATGGCAGGTGAGGTAGAGAGAACAGAGGCAGTCTGCGCATCACATCATTAAACAAAGAAGAAGCGCAGTATAATTGCTGGTATTATAATGGCTATTATGCACAGTTAGATCATGAACTTTAAGTAGAATATTTGCTAATTTATCTCCTGGAAACCTTTGGGAGCTCAAATGCTTCTTGAGTATACACGCATAGGCCTTGCCCTGGTCATAGGTGACTTTTAATGGTGTATGTTTGTAATTTGGCTAATTATTTTTAACGGTGCATGAGTTTTGTATTCCTAAAGGATGCTCAACATTAGCTACTTTAACTTCGGCATTTTTCCCTTCCCTTCAGACGTATTTGATGAATTACGGTTTATCGTGAGTTGATAGTTCATGTACTGCTCATTTGTATCTTGAAAATCCAGCGTAATCTATAAACAAAGCTGGAGTATGACCTATTTCAAAAATGGGATGTGAACTTCGGTTGCAACATCTGAAACAGCATGATTCTCAGAGGATGTTATGCATCTTATTTTTAGGTGCCTTTTGAAAAGCAAAAGGGAACGCCACTCCTGAGAGAGCAGACACTTTGTAGTGGTTTACCTGTTTGAATGTTGTACATCTGTTTGACATTCACTTCCTCGCACATCAAAGGCTTTCCTGTTTAGTTGTCACATTGTTGTCAATGGCGGCCCCGCTTGTGTCAGACTGAGTTCTCCCAAGATGGCAGCTGTTTTTAGAGCAGGGAGTTTACCTTAAAGTGTGTCATTAATGTCACATGTTGCAGGTGTACCCAATGCCTTCTCACTCTTAGCACAAGCTGACTTGGAACAACTTGATTTTGGTTGTGAGTTGACACACCTAATGACTGTTTTTGCAGAAATCTCTGCGCACACACACACACACACACACACAGATTAAGAATAGATAAGAGGTGACAGACTTAATGACCCTGACATTTCTCACCGATTACCTGTCACATGAAACTTGCCAAAATAGGTGCATGAGCACTGCACGAATATAAACAATGGGTTTATGTTCATTGAGTTTCATCGAGTGATTTCACTCTGTGAGTGTATGCGATTGTTTATCGATCCTTTCTGCGCCTGTTGAAGCTTCACTAAGAACATTATTTTCGTAATTTATTAGTCATTTTATGAGAGATCCCTTACACGATCACCATCCATAACAAACCGCATTTGTGATGTCTGGCTTTACATTTGCTGAGTAACATTTTGGAGTCTGCCCCACTGTGAGTGATAATTTTGAATGTGTCAGAAGTTGTCGGTCAATAATTTAGCCGCTGCGAGTTGGTCGCTGGGGCTGTTAACGGCCACCTGGCGAGAGATGTGGCCCTCTGGTCCTTCAACGATTAAGTAAATGAAGACTACAGCAGAAAATCAGCTAGTTGTAGTAATGCCATCCTTTGTGCCGCCTCATCTCTCTGATCCTTCAACGACTATGTAAATGAAGACTACAGCTGAAAATCTAGTAGTATCTAATCTGCTAGTTGTAGTAATGCCATCCATTGCTCCTCCTCATCCCTCTGTTCTTTTCCCTCTCACTCAGGTTCATGAACCACGTGAAACATCACCTGGAGTTGGAGAAGCAGAACAGTGAGAGCTGGGAGAGTCACACTACATGTCAACATTGTTACCGGCAGTATTCAACTCCCTTTCAACTGCAGTGTCACATAGAGAGCGCTCACAGTCCCTTTGAGTCCAGCAGTAAGTCACAACATTTCAGTCACAGGGTCTTTTCTTTTTGAAGTAAGTGGTTCTTGGCCAGAATAAAGGCCTGTTCACACCAAGAACAACAACTATATTGGTGTCCACATCAACGTTCTGTTTGTTATAAGTGCATGCTGCAGTTTTATCATCTTCCGCTTTGAATTATCAAGCTTTTTAAAGTCAGATGGATTCTGTTTGGCTGTCAGTGTTTTTATT
The DNA here is from genome assembly GCF_001515645.1 of Sinocyclocheilus grahami. NCBI lineage: Eukaryota > Metazoa > Chordata > Actinopteri > Cypriniformes > Cyprinidae > Sinocyclocheilus > Sinocyclocheilus grahami. Next base: position 991,287 of record NW_015505463.1, on the reverse strand, counting down.
GTTTAATCAGCTGGGAAAAAATGGTTTCAGAAGTTGATTCCAACAGTATCATTCCTCTGTGTCATTATTATGATTGTAATGTGGCTATTCTCACAGTATTCGAATGATTGTTAAAACTTTTATAGTTATCATCCTTCGTGTGAACAGGCCTTATGCCACAAAGTGGACAACACGATGTATTTAGCTAATACTTCTGCTACAAAATAACATTCACTGTGGTTGAATGGGAATGGTATAATACATAAAGCATTGATTTCACACTAAATGTAATGTAAATGTAAAAGAAAAAAAAGGAAGATACTTCTGCCCGATGCTGTTTTTCTGACCAAAATCACCTTAGTGCACATCACATCATTATAATGATTTTCAAACTAAAGTACAAACATTCCTGCAGGATTTGAGGTTATGTAAAAATAGTCAGTGATGTCATAATTTGAATGAGAATATTTCACCAGAGGGGAATAAGTTGATGGTTTAGATGTATTATAAGTATATTGTTATCTTTTCTTTCCCCAGCCAACTGTAAAATATGTGAATTGGCTTTTGAGACTGAGCAAGTGCTTCTGGAGCATATGAGGGACAATCACAAACCTGGAGAGATGCCCTATGCCTGTCAGGTAAAATGTCAACGTTGCTCTATGTAATTTGTATTTCAAATACTTGGTTCTCATTTTGTTTTTGCTCTCTTGAAGGTTTGCAACTATAGGTCCTCCTTCTTCTCTGATGTGGATAACCATTTCCGCACAGTTCATGAAAACACTAAAGACCTGCTTTGTCCCTTTTGCCTGAAAGTCCTTCGCAGTGGCCATATGTACATGCAACACTACATGAGACATCAAGTGAGTGTATTACCTCATGTGTCTTTTTGACCTGTTCTTGGGTAAGACATCATCTGTCTCTTTGTCTGTGGATTTGGAGCTTGAGACTTCACTGATCTGAAGTCAGCACAATATGTAACTCATTTGTGTGTTGCCCCATTGGCTCTCACTCTAAGGTTGGATTGATTTGGTTGTCTGCTGAACACCTTGGTGCAATATATAACAGACTGACAATGGTGGCTTACTCTATTCACCTTCCCTGGTTACTCCTTATGGGCTTCTCCCTGTCAACAGCAAACCAGATTAACCAAGAGACATATCAGCCAAGAGCAAAATTTGTAACAAAAACAATAGTGCAGGTGGTGGTGGAATGATGCAGATTAGAGGCCGCCAAGTTAAACCTGAGTTTATGGCATATGTATATATTAAAAAAAAAGATATATATATATAAATCTTTTTTTTCTAATATTTAACCATTGACTATAGTCATTCAACAACATTACAGTATAATTGACCGCTATCAATTTTAACATTTATTAGACTTTTTTTAAAAAAAACAACAACAACTAATTTAAGTGAAATTAAAACAAACTTCACATGTGCCCTTCAGCAAGTAGGAAATATACAGAAATTTAATAAAGTTATCAAACACTAAATTCTAATGGTGCTTTTCCACTGCGTGGTTCGACTCGGCACGGTTTGCGTTTCCACTGCAGTTCAGTACCACTTTAGAGTGGGTGGGATTATTCACATGCCGTTATAGCTACGCCGCCGCCTCTACCACGACTCCTAAAAAAAACTTTTTCGTTCCGCGTCGCCCCAACAAGCTCTTGCTGGATCCGCTCCTCTGCTATCAATGAGAGGAACGTCTGTTCTTCCGCAACAGACAAAACTTTTTGGTTGTTAAAAAAAGGTGCGCTCGTTCAAAACAGTTGCATTCGATCCTTCGCTGGCTGTGCTGATTTAAGGTCCTATTATGCTCTTTTACAAAGTCTTGATTTTGTTTTGGGGGATGTACTAGAACAGGCTCTCATACTAGGTTGTTCGAAAAACACATTATTTTTCACATATTTTACATTATTACAAATGTCGCGCCCCTTACGACAGCCGCCTGCGAGCTTCAGTGTAAATATTGTCAAAATCAAATCCATTTGAGCACAATTTAAACCCAGATGATTGTAACCACTCTAAGTTCGTCTGCCTTGGGAAAGCTAGCGTGTCTCCGACATAATGATGATAACACTCGTTGCCTTCTCTAGTGCAGCTCAACCAGGTCTCGTCCCATTCGTCGATCTTTGTGATATCACAAATCCCGGAAAATATGCGTTGTAGTCCAAACGAGTTGTTCGTTGTAGTTTTTGAAAAGTGATTTCTGTTAAATAAAATATCTCCTTTTGAATTGGACTTTGAGCTTTGTAACATTGCAGATCTTTTTTATGCTCAAACGGCAACATTACAGACTAACTAAAGTTGAAAAAGTGAAAAAGCATAATAGGACCCCTTTCAATCTAGTGGTTTCGCAAGTTCAGTGGCACAGGTAGTGACGATTCTCTCCGGGCAATCCGTGATCAGCAGAGTTTACACGTCACGTTTTGGTAATGGTACGGTTCACTTGGAACCCCAACCGAGGTGGTACTAAAAAAAGTACCATGCAATGGAAAAGCGCCATAAATTAAATATCGATGAATCCTTAAAGCTACAAAAGTTATTGATTTCCTGTTTTTTGTTTTTTTGTGCTTTGATTAACAAACATCTGATTTACTTCAGGTCTTAAAGCCTCTACTAATGAGCTGACGAGTTGAATCGGGTGTGTTCGATAAGGGAGACAGTGCTCCAGACCAGGACAGTTTTTACGTACATAATTACGTACATGCACAGTTTTAAGGCAGCTTTAAGCACCTATTTGGTAACTTCATGACTTAACTGACGACATAACTATGACAGTGCATGCTTGTAGTTTCATTTGCGCTTTAATATGTAATTATATACAGTGCACGCTGCTGCATTTGTGTGTGCAATTGAAGAGCGTGCTACAAGCACAGTATAACGACTGACAGAAAAATAAATTTTTACTGACATGTGTCCTAAAAACATCTCATCTGACCGCAGTTCACTGTTGTTCTACTGAAGCTCCTCGTCACCTGTACTTTTTATTTTGCGCTCGTTTAACTATTGCCTGGTGCTGAGGTGAAGTTGGAGTGCAAGTCTGAAAAGTTTCCCGTTTTATGTGGTCGTAAAGACATTCTGCGTCTAAATAAACGCAATACTTGTCAAGAAAAAAGAGATTGAAGCAGCGGTATATTAGGGATGCTCCGATTGATCGGCTACCGATCACTATCGGCCGATAATGGCTTTGGGATGATTGATCGGCGGTCTCTAAAAAGGCCAAACTCAAAAAAACGATGTCAAGCTGATGACGCTGCCGTGAGAAGGTTTGGCACGACATGCAGCAGCCACGGTCTCAGGCTCTGTCCGGCGCGGGTGAAATAATTATAATGCTGAAGGTGAGGTACTCCTTCATATTTCTTCATTAACTTATCAAGTAATTTGAAAAGAGGTACTCCTTCATATTTCTTCATTAACTTATCAAGTAATTTGAAAACCTTGTGTGAGACGTAATTTCACAAACGGCATGAATGAATCACCGTGCGCGCTCTCTATTTCTCTCTCAAAATATGCAAATGTCTTCAAATAACCACACATCCCGTCTGCACTATAAACGAGCTGCACAGTTGACACAGGAATTGTCACTTGCACAATCAGGCAGTGTCACATCGTCACTAAAGTTTATAAATTGCATTACTTTTTCATTCTTGCCAGTGTTTAACCATTCAGTGCTCGCACGCTGTCCTGGAGACCGTGCGCTCATGCACACTCGCAGCACACACACATAACGCCAGGTTCACATTACTCCGTTTGCAGTGCGAATGTGGTGCATATTTTTTCCGCGCTCATGTTAACAGATTAATAAAGCGTGGACACTGCACATGGTTGATGTCCGGCAGTGCGTTTCTCAAGCTCTGCGTCTGCAGCAGTGCAGAGATCGTTTCCACACCGAGTCTATTTTTGCTGCGCTACAAGAGCTGAATTAAAGTAACGGCGCAGTACTTTTTGCAGTAAATATGAACATGGTTTGACACAAAATGTAGTAATTACTAGAGGTCGACCGATAGTGGATTTTGCCGATACCAATAGCTAGGTTGGACCACACTGGCCGATACCGATTAATTAACCGATAGTTTTAAAATTGATACTGAACAAAAACTAAAATAGTGCTTTATTGACAAAAACAGTACTTAACCATACTAGTAGTAGTAGTAAAAAAAAAAAAAGTAATGGTAAATGTTGAAATTAACACGCTCTAACAAAGAACAATACTTACACAGCTTTCATTAATCTTAATGCTACAAATGGACTCTTATTTTAAAGTGTTACCATTTAATTTCAACTGTCATGCTTAAAGATGCACATCTTTAAATATATACACAAAGGCTATAGCATTAAAATTATATACATATGTATACTCTCACACTTTAACTGCTTCTATTCTTGAACACTTGATGATTATCTAATCAAAATAAAAGCGCAGCGCTGAGTCTAGGAGAACTCACTGGTATCCCACACACTCCGGACGCATCGCATTCAACTCGAGCAGCGGTCTAAAACAGTTTATTTAATCACCAAACGGACACAAGTTTACTTCAAGAATGAACAATTTGGCATTGATGAGTTTGAAGTTCGGTGTTTAAAAAA
>NW_015505463.1:984281-985222 GCF_001515645.1 Sinocyclocheilus grahami | reverse complement strand
CAACCTATATTATAGCTCTATAAATGAAGCACACAGACTTTATTAGAGCCACAGAAAGACAAAAGTTTTGCTGAAAATGCACAATACACAATTCATTATGTACATTAACAACGATTCGGTACCAATATAATGTAATTTAAAGGAAAACTATGTGAATGGCGCTCTGTGGCGCGGCAGGATTTTCTGTCGGCTGCATTTAAATCCGCGTCTGAAGTTTCCCGCTCTGTTCAGTGTGCAGTATCACATGTCTAAACAAATAGCACGTGCTGTCAGTGATTTCAACCACTAAAGGCCGCTCTCGCACTGTATAATGACAGCAGACCCTTCTCAGCCGTTCCAGCAATGGACGCAACCCGGAAAACTATCGGCATGGAGTTTTGTCGATAACCGATAGTTCCAGCAATCAACTATTGGTGCCGATTAATCGGCAAAACCGATACATCGGTCGACCTCTAGTAATTACACCATAAATGCATATTATTAAAGTCTACTGTGTTACACAGTCAACACATATGGCTTTTTAGCTAGGTTAAAGGGAAAGAGCACTTTTAGATAAACAAGGCAAAAATAGATGGCACTCATGGAGGTAGAAAAACAAAGTTCTTTATGAACCACAGGATTGCTTGTTATAAAGATTTCAATGCAAAAAAAAAGGCAGTAGAGCTGACTGTCAATGGTAAGTTTGTGATAACGTAAGAAAAGTTGTTTAAATGTTTTGCCACTTGCTTGAGCAACTTAATATATAGATCTAGAAGTAAATGCAAAAGTAAAAAGCATTGAATAATGTGTTGCTTATATTTATTGTGTTTAAACATGTCTGTGAAAGATCGTATTACTGTACTGTGTAAAAAAAGAATTGCAATGCTGAAAAAGCATTTTCAGTGACAATGTTTGGATTTGAAATCAAAATAATGGATAAATGTTGTGTTTGTGGTAAACAG
>NW_015505463.1:975618-982707 GCF_001515645.1 Sinocyclocheilus grahami | reverse complement strand
CTTCTATTCTTGAACACTTGATGATTATCTAATCAAAATAAAAGCGCAGCGCTGAGTCTAGGAGAACTCACTGGTATCACACACACTCCGGAATTCAACTCTTCAACTCGAGCAGCGGTCTAAAACAGTTTATTTAATCACCAAACGGACACAAGTTTACTTCAAGAATGAGCATGGATGAAAGCACACAGACTTTATTAGAGCCACAGAAAGACAAAAGTTTTGCTGAAAATGCACAATACACAATTCATTATGTACATTAACAACGATTCGGTACCAATATAATGTAATTTAAAGGAAAACTATGTGAATGGCGCTCTGTGGCGCGGCAGGATTTTCTGTCGGCTGCATTTAAATCCGCGTCTGAAGTTTCCCGCTCTGTTCAGTGTGCAGTATCACATGTCTAAACAAATAGCACGTGCTGTCAGTGATTTCAACCACTAAAGGCCGCTCTCGCACTGTATAATGACAGCAGACCCTTCTCAGCCGTTCCAGCAATGGACGCAACCCGGAAAACTATCGGCATGGAGTTTTGTCGATAACCGATAGTTCCAGCAATCAACTATTGGTGCCGATTAATCGGCAAAACCGATACATCGGTCGACCTCTAGTAATTACACCATAAATGCATATTATTAAAGTCTACTGTGTTACACAGTCAACACATATGGCTTTTTAGCTAGGTTAAAGGGAAAGAGCACTTTTAGATAAACAAGGCAAAAATAGATGGCACTCATGGAGGTAGAAAAACAAAGTTCTTTATGAACCACAGGATTGCTTGTTATAAAGATTTCAATGCAAAAAAAAAGGCAGTAGAGCTGACTGTCAATGGTAAGTTTGTGATAACGTAAGAAAAGTTGTTTAAATGTTTTGCCACTTGCTTGAGCAACTTAATATATAGATCTAGAAGTAAATGCAAAAGTAAAAAGCATTGAATAATGTGTTGCTTATATTTATTGTGTTTAAACATGTCTGTGAAAGATCGTATTACTGTACTGTGTAAAAAAAGAATTGCAATGCTGAAAAAGCATTTTCAGTGACAATGTTTGGATTTGAAATCAAAATAATGGATAAATGTTGTGTTTGTGGTAAACAGCCACGGATCAGTAGCGGACTCCTGTGTGAAAGCTGCTTCCCCTCTCACAAGAGACACCTAAGAGGAGAATTCCCCCCATTTTCAAAAATGAAATTCAGGCCCTGAATAAATGTCTAAAAATCCTGATTGGAGTATCACTATAAATTATAAAAAGAAGGCTTTAAGAAGATCGGTATCTGTGATCAGTATCGGCAGATACTGCTTTCTGTGATCGGCCTCAAAAATCCTGATCGGAGCACCCCTACAGTGTGTGTGTCTATATATATATATATATATATATATTAGTTGTGCACATAAGTAGGGTTGGGTATAATTTTAATTTTATCGATTCCGATTTTGCTTATCGATTTTGATTCTTTTCGATTCCAATGTGATTAAATAATGATATCAAACATTTATCCTGTGTCTCTTTTTTGCAAACTATTTATTAACAGCTGTTCTCCTTAGGTCAACGGCAGTGCGAACGCAGATTTAAATGTTCAAATCACACTGGTGTGATTGTACGCTGCACGGACGAACCAATAAGTGATCACAGCATTGATTGAACACGTCAAAAGTTGAGGAATGAAACGGATGAATAATTGTAATTTAGGAATAGAATCACGTTGGTGTTTGCGATCTTTAACGATCTATTAAATTAAATTGCTTTGTCATGTTGGTGGTGACACCTTTTTTGCAACATGTTTAGCTATCACAGATATTATACTTAGCTTTTTTGGCTTCTAATCGCTAATGTAGCCAAACTTTGGAACGCTTCGATTAGTGAGCAAGGTCCTGGCAGATCGCTAGGTCCGGTCCTCACAGATGAAGAAAAAAAAAGCGCATAGGAATCAATAGGCGGAATTGAAATTTTAATTTGACAACAAGTATCCGATTCCTGACCTTAAGTATCCGATTCTGGAATCGGAAATCGATTTTCGATTCCCAACCCTACACTTAAGTTTACATACCACTTGCAGAATATGCAAAATGTTCATAATTTTAACAAAATCGGAGGGATCATGAAAATTGCATGTTATTTTTTATTTAGTGCTGTCTTGAATAAGCTATTTCAAAAGGCAGATGTTTATATATAATCCACAAGACAAAATAATGACTGAATTTTTTTTTTTAAATGACCCCATTCAAAAGTTTACATACCCTTGAATATTAATGCTGTGTGTCAATACCGGGTGTGCCTCACAAGTCCTGAAAAGTGAAGCTGTGGGCTCTTTGATCGCCCCCTGGTGGCTGGCTGCAGTACAGGTCATAAACCCCACCCTCTCCATGTAAACGAATAGGACTTGAGTCAAAATAAAATTTAAAAAAAATTACGCTTCCAATACAATTTTCCCGAAAGATGGTTTTGGTCATTTAAGGTAGTTATCACGCTGATATACGTTAAATTGTTTGTTTTTGTGATAAGTTTGATTTTAGCTAGTAATTTGATGCTGTAAAAATGGGGTGTGTCGTTATGGTTGGATTGGGTCTGCGGGATTTTGATACCACGGCTCCACCTCACGACACTACTGCGCAGACTCTTGCTCCAAACGAATCTCTACTGTGCAGACTCGGGCTCCAAATGACGTCATTTACTCAAGATGGCAGCAGCCATACTGAGATGCTTTGGCTTCACTTTTCTATAGTGGAAGGTATAGGAGATGCGTCCATCTTTTTTTATGGTCTATGGTCATTTTCTGGATGATCCACAACTGTTTTTATGTTTTGTGTTAGTTGTTCATGAGTCCTGCGTTGGTCCTGAGCAGTTCAACTGCCCGCTGTTCTTCTGAAAAATTCTCCAGCTCCTGCACATTCTTTGGTTTTCCAGCATCTTCTGCATATTTGACCACTTTCCAGCAGTGACTATGATTTTGAGATCCATCTTTTCACTCTGAGGTCAATTGAGGATGCTCAAGAAGACAACACGATGCATTAAGAGCCAGGGGGTGTTAACTTTTGAACAGGATGATGTGTAAATTGTTCTTATTTTGATTAAAGATCATATTTTTTTTCATTTAGTACTGCACTTCAGAAGGTACATAAACATACATGTTTCCCAGAAGACAGATTAAGGACAATTTACCCTGATCATCCAATTCAAGAAATTTACACCCTCCAGCTCTTAATGCATTGTGTTGCCTTCTTGAGCATTTTGTAATTATGTATGAGTCCCTCAATTGTCCTCGGAGTGAAAAGATGGATCTCAAAATCATACAGTTACTGCTGGAAAGGGTTCAGATATGCAGAAGATGCTGGAAAACCAAAAAATGTTTGATTTTTCAGAAGAACAGCGGGCAGTTTAACTGTTCAGGACCAACAAGGGACTCATGCACAACTAACACAAAACATAAAAACAGTAGTGGATCATCCAAGAAATGACATGCATTATTAAGATTTAAGGGTATGTAAACTTTTGAATGAGGTCATTTTTATAAATTGTTATTATTTTGTCTTGTGGAGTGTATATATATAAGCATCCTTTATGTGAAATAGCTTATTCAAGACGGTACTAAATAAAAAAATAACATGCCATTTTTATGATCCCTCTTATTTTGCAAGGGGTATGTAAACTTGTGTGCACAATTGTGTGTGTGTATACTATACTATATATATATATATTTGTTGAATATAACTTGTCACTTAACTTTGTATATGTTATGTGTTTCTTTTGCTTTATTTTCTAGAAAAAAAGGATTCAAAGATGTGGAAAGTGCCGATTAAATTTCCTCACCTATAAGGAAAAAGTGGAACACAAAACACACTTCCATCGAACCTATAGGAAGCCTAGAAAACTTGAAGGATTGCCTCCAGGAACCAAGGTCTGCTTGAACCCAAATCGTTATAATAACCATGCAATCTAGACTATATAATCTAAACTATATAAGATACAGTACATAACAGAAAATATAATCACAAATTATTTGAGATTATACTTTTCATTAGCATTATTTAATCTTTTTAGGTGACGGTTCGGGCTTCAGTTTCTGGTGCGCCAATGTCTTCCGAAGCTTCAAGCAAGTCCTACATCATACCCACAAGTCCTGAAACGACCAAACAACCTGTTAAAACGCCAGCAAACATAACCAAACCAAATGTAAATGGAGGAAAGGCAAAGACCACAAACCAATTCAGCTGGAACCGAAGCATCCAAAATAATGAACTTAAACGTTTAAAGTGAGGATTCTTAAGCCAAAAGTGTGCTTCAGTTTTGATGCAAACATTAGCGCATGTGTACAGCCGAAAACATAGCATTTTGCGTATCTCTTGTCTTAATCAGCACAGGTATTTGTAGTTTTTGATGCCGTGGCTAGTAGTTTGTTGTTGTCTTTGTTCAGTGTCTTCTGTTTCTTTTCCGAATGTGAAGCATTGGGCTGGGGCAACTAATTAATGCAAAAAATGAAAGGTGCATTAGATTAGAAGAATCTGGCTTTGTCTGTACAGTACGCACATACTACGCTAATGATGAAATTTAGAGCATGCACACTGTACACATACCCTATTGTGCGCGTAACAACCAAAGTATATAGGATTCAGCTGTTGCATTGTGTTGTATTAAAAGTTAAGAGTCACAGCCTACTGTTTTTATATTAACACGTATTTATTCTTCACAGACTTCCGAGTAGAGGAAATAGGTGTGTTGAGTGTCTCTCAGAGGTTAAGGACCCTTATGTTCATTATCCTTTATCGCTGAGGTGCAATATTTGCAAGTTCAGATCAAGTTGCCAGAAAGCCTTCAGACAGCATATGGTCAGGTAAGGGGAAAACATGGATGAATAAACGGTTCCAAATGAATGTAATCAGGTCTCTGCATAGTGTTCTTTTCATCTGCAGGTTTCACAGCAGTCCTTCAAAAGTACGGTTTGGGAAAGTGAGGAAGCCTCCACGCGGTTTGCGGTAAGTTTGGATCTAGTATGTGACAGTTTACTGTGATAGAGGGGTTTATTTGTGTTAGACTTGCAGAAAATTATTTTTGTATTTTTTTTTCCCAAGGAGTCTAACACTGGTGTGTCTCAAGTGTGACTTTCTGGCAGATGCCTCTGGTGCTGACCAGATGACTGAACATTTGCTCAACAGGCCGAACCACTCGTGCCAGGTCATCCTGGAGCCAGGTATGATGCTCCACTCTCAACTCACTGCAAAAAAATTTATTTTCACTTTGCGATGTCACATTTTCTTACTTGCGTACCTTTTTTTTTTTTCTTTGAAGTTACCAATGGAGGATCAGAAATGAACAGGTATGAAAGTTGTTTGGATCATTGTTAGCTATTTATTAGTTTCAATTCGTTTTCAGTTGTTTATTGCATGCAATTAAGTTGTATAAAAGGTTAGGGTTTTCTCGCTATTTAAAAATCCCATTGTTGTTTATCGTTAAAGCCGTTTTAAAAAGTTGGTGGTGTTACTCTCTGTGTTCTGCTATGCTCTCGTTGTTAAACACATGATGTATTGGTGTACAATGACACCATATGCTTATTTGTATTTTTGTTAAATGTAGAGGTTAGAGCTGTGAAAAGAGGAGAGTAAAAATAGACTGTGAAGTGTAGCTTACCTGATTGAGACAAATTACCTTTTCTGATGAAACGGGTGTGAATACAGACACCCTGACCTATGAATTGTTTGGAAATATCATTTATTATAAAAAATTATCTCTATTTTTTTCATTAGTCTAATTGGGATGCCTATTAAGTGGTATTCGGGAGACCTTGCTTGAATTTTAAAAATGAGTTTTTGCATTAATTAAAGCTGCAGAACACATTCTTATTAATGTGGACCACAAAGAAAAGCTCATGAGAGGCTGTGAAAGGCAAGTAATACAATATTTGTATTACTGTTTGTTCTGTCGCTTTCTTATTGAAAATAATCATACAGAATCAATTCAAAATCACTGCGTACTTGGACATCTTTTATAAGACTTATTCCTTTTTTTCATGTGTTGAAATGAGTTTTCTAGGATTTATGTCGGTCAGTTGAGTGAATTTAATGAAAGTTTATGAATCAAAAATGTAATTACTTTGCTTGCCTCCATTTCTCATCAATACAAAAAAAATCTCACTCTCGTTCCTGTAATGAAAATAAATAAAGTGTGTATGATGATGGTGGTATAGTAATGTTGTAATGCCTTTAATACAATGATTTATTTAAATAAGCATAAATTAACGTGCACTGAGACTCAACATTGAGAAGAATAGGAATTACATAAAACCTCCAAACACATTGCAGTAATGAAAACATCCGTAATTGTCATGAAGCCATCAAATCTCGCAAATGATCATAAAGCATTCATTGTATAAATACAAAAAAAAATCTGACTTTTGAGGTGAAAGATGGCATTTTTGTGACCCTCTAAAAATCTGATAGTAACCTTGTGTATCAGTCTGGTGATATTACAGCTTATAATCTTAATATGGAGCATTGTGTGTCACTCTGTTCATGTGTCTTTGCTTTTCTCTTGTTGTTGCACCTCATAATTCAGGTCACCAGAGACCCATGATCACTCCAAACATCTCGTTCCCATTAAACTGGATACTGAGGCTAGAGATGAGACGGAACCCATTCAGATCATCGATGTAGAAGCTATACCAAACAAGGACAACATAACGGAGGATGGGTCAGAGGTTCTTGGAGCTGAAAAATGTGACCCAGATGAGGTGAAGGATGACACAGCGGAGGCCGCAATCAATGATGTGTCAGAGGAATCACCCAAGAGCCTTCCCTCTCACTCACCCGTCAGCCCCCTTTCTGCCCTCACAGAGGAAGGTGGCGTAACTCCCACTGATTTTCTTTGTAAAACTGATGGAACAGAGCCGATGAGAACAGACTCGCAACTGGAACCTCTCACTCCATCCAAGGTCCTTGAGGACGACGGCACTGAGAACACACAAGTGGGGATGGACGGTTAACTGCAACCCAGTGCAAACAGAACCGAGGATCTCTTAAAGCATCGCAAGACACTAGAAGCAGCAGAGTTTCTCGCTGACTCTCCCCCCCCCCCCCCCCCCTTTTTTTATACAACACAT
>NW_015505463.1:907839-975558 GCF_001515645.1 Sinocyclocheilus grahami | reverse complement strand
GCCCCCCCCCCCCCCCCCCCTATTTTTAATAAAACATGCATTAATAGGAACTCACTTTCCGAATACAAAATGAAAGCATACTGTGCTAAAACATGACTTTAAAATCTTATACTATGCGAGTACATTATTTCTGTACTTATGTAAGGTTTGTAAAGAAGCGCCCTCTAGGTTAAAATTGGGTTGCAAAGGTAGCAGTGTGAATGTTCTTCTATACATATGATTGTTTTGAAGTCCTTCTGTCCACATTTGTGGTGTCTATTTAGACTCCACAGATGATCACAAAACAGAGACGCAACGGTAACCAACATGGAGCTGATTCCCACATCTGCCTTTTCAAATGGTGGTTTTCATAGGACAAAGAACAAGCTCAGCAGTTTCTTAGTGTAATGTATTTAGGAATGAAAAAATGTGTCCTGATATATATATTTTTTAGATTGTGTTTAATGTATTGTTAAATGTACTTCGTCTGGATAGGGCCCTGCATTGAGAATCATTTCTCTTATTGATTGAGACTGAAAGCATTGTAGAAATTCCATTCAGTTGTCTTAATCCGTAATAAACTTTTATTACATATTCACCAGAGTTTTGTTATTAAATAGAGACGCTGATTCGCAAATATCTCAGCCTTTGACCAGGAGACAATTTCATGTTTTCTCTTTAGGGTTTGATTTGGTGAAGTGCACCCTCTTGTGGTATCATTCTGTGTAGTTCAATAGGCAATAGTGATGGGGAGACTTTTATGAGAATGGGTTCTTTTGAACAGTTATTTTCAAAGAACAGGTAAACAATAAGATTCAGTGATTCTCATCTTACCAGGTGCTCACTCGTCTTGGTGTGGCATATTAGAGATTTCTGAACCGTTCTTTTATGTTCTAGAAAGTATTTGGATACGTAAAGGAATGGTTCACCCAAAAGTGTTTTGTTTTTGTTTTTTTACACCAGTGTATGATTTTCTTTGCTGAGAAATGGGCCGATGGCTTCTCTGCACCTCGTCAGTTTTCCACCGTTTTTTTTTTTTGTGGAGGCAGCTGACAAACATGTACATTGTTCTGTTGAAGAAACCCACTTAATCATGTAATGCTGGGCAGGTTTAATGAGTGCTTCCTGGAATAAATCTATAGATTAGACTTCTTCGACTATAGATTTTCAAATAGAGCAGAAAACAGCATAGTTGAAGGCAATATTTCATTTTGTAATTAATCTGAAAATAAGTAAAAATGAGAGATCGAAAGACTTAGTAGATTCTGTGCTTCATGGGCACAGCCTCTTACTCTGAGTGGGCATGGGTGCTCCCTGGGGCGAAGACATGTGCTCCAGGAAAGTACTATGTTGGACAGAGGCTTGGGGATTCTGTTGCCTCAGATGGTCAACTGGAGGAGATAGTGATGTTGGATTTGTTAAAGGCCAAAGTGAACAATACTGCCTGTGGGAAATCTATATCTATAAAACACTGAAAGAAACTGAGAGAGAAGAGATGAGTTGAATAAACACATAAGAGCCCGGAAGCTGGTCATCTTCATTTTCTCACATTCTGATTGTTTGCGCAGTGGCGGTTCATCAGAAGAGGCAAATAATCTATTCCACTCATTCCTTTGTAAGATTTCATAAATGACATTAAACTAGCTTTCAGTATCACTTCAATGTGTCATCAGATCTACTGGGTCAATGAAAAGATCTTAAAACAAGAGCGGGTGAATGACAGGTCTGTATACAAATTATAATAATAAAATAGTGGTGAATGGAGTTCCTCACTGAGGTAAGATGATCTCTACGGGGCCCTCCATTTATGAATAAATGTTTATCATAGCCGTATAAGGCACTGCAAGATTTGATCCACTGATTTACTTTACAAAAGTGTTGTATTGATTAAGAGATTAATACGCCATTAAGTATCAAGAATACTAGGATATCATCTGTGTGTGGGAGCATATCAGAAATTATATAAAACTTGAAAACATATTTCAGCCTAAACCAACAAATTCAGACTGTAGCATGCCAATTTATCTCACTGTACAGAGCATCTTAGTCTAAACACACACACTGAGACCATAATATTACCCTGCTTGAACAAAGTCTTGGAGTAATGAAAAAAAAGACCTCAAACCTTGTAAAGATCATACTCATGAACAGGGCCATAGCTAGGGTATGTGGGCCCCCTCCACTGAAATCACATTCTGGGGAGGGGTGGCACTCAATTAAAATCTCCAGGGGCCCCCTAGAATCATCACCTCCTCTTTCCCCACTTGCGATGGCCCTGCTCACAATCACTTGCAAACTTAATGATTGTTCATACATCGGCCTACTACATATCTCAGTTTTACCTTTATACTGTTGTTTATGACAAACTAGCGCTTTTTCTCCGTTAATATTTGCAGCTGGTGCATAAAAGCGAGCAAGCGAAGCTGCAGATCATAGCATAGTGGGGCAGTCAGTTTATTAGCAAGCACATAAAACCACTCAACCAAACTTAGACAACTACAAGATTTGCAATACTGCATTTCCCCCACACTAAAATGCACAGAAGAAAAAAATGCTCATCAAGCCTCTTCACGGGGTCCTTAAAGTAAAGTTTTGGCCACATCAGCCACATTTTCAGCTCAACCGATTCATTGAAAAGATTCGATTAAAAAAACGAAACCTTTACCGTGACCTTGCAGCTGTCATCTGCCGGTTTGCGAAAACTGATTCGTATAATGAATATAATTTGGTCACGTAATTATCAAAAATGTCACGACTGTCTCGATTGAGTTTATCATGAAAGATTAGAATGACTCCTCTGACTACTGCGTGCTTATCCGTTAATAGAGGATTGATAGTTTTGTGTTTTGTTAGCTGTTAAAGATAGTTGTATGTCATTTATGAAATCTTACAGAGGATGTGGAACCTAAACTATTTCAAATGCATAGATCAGGGACGTTTGCTGTCTCAAGGACTTTGCAGCAACTACATAACACGTCTTCGTCAATGTGAAGGCAGTCAAACTAGAGGCTTATTTCTATTAAGCAGAAATAAATCTTTTGTTACTCAAATACAATCTGCTTCAAAACCACCCTGGAGAGTATTGTTCTTTGGAAGTGATGATTTTGCATTGGAATCATTGAGACGACTTCATGTTTCTCGGTACTGATATGATAGATGTGTGCTATTAAACATACTGCATTATTCGTGTGACTAGTTTGCTTTTCATTTTGTAGAGATGACTCAAAAGCTGGAGTCATAGATTCACTTGAGGTTGTGACGCTGTCCAGAGATGCTCCAGTCAGAAAGTATGCAGAGCAGCACAGACTTCCTCTTCACCACCGGCCAGATGTGGACTTGAGTGCACAGTTTGATGTTGGTGTGGTGGTGTCATTTGGCTGTTTAATCAAAGAGAACATCATCAACAAAATGCCATAGTAAGTAACGAGGATTCAGGGAGAACGCACGACTAAATACAAAGACTGGATCGATACTGTACAATTTGTGTCTGTAGTCATTATGTGCTTTTTGAAATGTTTTAACCGCATGATCTCAGCTCGTTACAGACTATAATTTCTCTGTGTGTGTGTTTTATTCTTCAGCGGGGTGCTGAATGTGCACCCTAGTCTGTTGCCACGCTGGCGGGGACCTGCTCCAATCTTTCATACGATTCTACATGGTGACAGTGTCACAGGAGTGACTATCATGCAAATAAGACCTAAGAGGTAGGCTAAATGACATGTTATTGTTCATGGCAGCATCAATTTTAAAGTACATAAAAGATTCTAAGTATTTCTGTATATTTCTCTTCCAATTACCAAGTCTTTTATTTGATGGCTTTAATTTCATATTTTAGATTTGACATAGGCCCCATTCTTCAGCAAGAGCTGTACGAGGTTCCAAAGGACTGCACTGCTGATGAGCTTGGAGCCACTTTAGCGGTTGAGGGTTCTAGAATGGTAACTGACCCCACCTCTTAAAGGGGTCCTATTATGCTTTTTCACTTTTTCAACTTTAGTTGGTCTGTAATGTTGCTGTTTGAGCATAAAAAAAGATCTGCGATGTTACAAAGCTCAAAGTCCACTTCAAAAGGAGATATTTTATTTAACAGAAATCACTTTTCAAAAACTACAACGAACAACTCGTTTGGACTGCAACGCATATTTTCCGGGATTTGTGATATCACAAAGATCGACGAATGGGACGAGACCTGGTTGAGCTGCACTAGAGAAGGCAACGAGTGTTATCACTATGTCGGAGACACGCTAGCTTTCCCAAGGCAGATGAACTTAGAGTCCTTACAATCATCCGGGTTTAAATCGTGCTCAAATTGATTTGATTTTGACGCAGTATTTACACTGAAGATTGCAGGCGGCTGTGGTAAGGGGCGTGACATTTCCCGAGCAGGCACCGAGTGCTGCCAATCACAACACACACTGGCCCAGCTAACCAATCACAGCACATTTCGTATTTCAGAAAGCGGGCCTTCATTTGATACAGGAACTATTCGAGCCGTTCATGCCAGACTGGGGAGAGAGGTGTTGTAATAATATAAAATATGTGAAAAATAATGTGTTTTTCAAACAACCTAGTACGGTTATATTCGTAAGCGAAAACTGAAACTAAGACTAAAACTATTGGTCAAAAAACATTTTCGTAAACTGAAATAAAATTACAATTTCAAAATAAATAAATAAAAACAAACTAAACGAAACTAACAACAGTTACTGACAAACTAACTAAAATAAAATAATAATTAACAAAGATAAATAATCGTGTTCGTGATAATCATTATGATTATTATGATAATCATAATAATCATTCTGTGCCAGAAAATTTGACCTGTGGTTGTTTAGGGAAATACCTGTAGCTGGCGGTTCATTCACGTGAGCTGAGTCCTAAGCGACTATTCAGAGAATGCGTTTTTGCATTTAAAAAACAAGACGTGGGCTATGAAATGGGAAATAACTATAAAATATGAAATGGGAAATAATAGTAATAATAATAATAATGCACACCTTACAGCTCACTGACGTTTAAAAGCATGCTTGACGTGCGGAATCAACATGAGAGTGAGTTAACAGACACAGAAATACAAATTTTGGATAAGTCAAGTCACCTTTATTTATATAGCGCTTTTAACTATACAGATTGTGTCAAAGCAGCTTTACAGTATCAAATAGGAATGCAATGCAAAAGCACAACAGTAAACACTCAATTTTCAGTTAAAGGCAGTTCATTGAATTCAGTGATGTTATCGTCCAGCTCAGTTCAGTTTTAAATAGTATCTGTGCAATCAAGTCGACGATATCGCTGGAAATGAAGTGAGCTGACTTAACCTCCTGAGACCCTGTGACCTCATATGAGGACATTATATTTTGGTGTATTTCTCTGAGACTATACATGCCACAGTTTTAAGTCTGGATGTCCTGTACAGAGCACATTCAGGGCTTTTCAGAGATACTAAATGTTTGGATGTTTCATCATGACCACTCCCTCTCCTTGTTCTTCAAATATGTCTGTGACATCTTAATTTAGTGACACTCATATGGAAATATGATAATATTTTGTAATTATCATTTAAATCTGTCTAATTTTTAAACTGTCTGTCATAAATCAACATCTCAGGAAAATGTTATGGGGTTTCAAATCAAAATATGATTTTCTGTTACGAAACAGGATGTTGATTTCATACGTGTCCTCATATGAGGACACTGGGACTAAAAGCATGTTTGTTAGTATTTTGGGAGACAACAAATGAATAGGGAAAGAAATTATGTTTCAATATTCTATGAAATATTATATATTATTATGAAAATCTTGTCAAATATTACTCCCATTATTACACTTCTTTTTTCATTACGTGTTGCCCCAAAAACACATTAATATGCAAATTAGATTTAGTTTATAGATACATTGTATATAATGAGAAAACCCATTTATGGCCATTTTACACACATTTTGCAGAAAGAAAAATGGTACATCAAATCATTCTGTTATAACATAGTTGAGAATCATCTTTATACAAAGTTTGGTAAAAAAAAAAAAAAAATCCTGAAAACTAAAAATGTTTTGGTGATTTAAAATATCTATTGTTTTTGCCTATGCATGTTCATTCATGTCTTTTTATTTTATTTTTTTAAATTGAGTCCCGATGTCCTCTACCGAGGGCATAGCATAACTTATGTATGAAATGTCATTTTTTAAAATTTATTATTTTTATTTTTTTTATTTTATGCTCTAAACAATGTAAAGACATGAAAAAAGCTATTTTTTTCCTAAAAATCTTTTCTCGGGTCTTAAGAAGTTAAGTGAATAGTCATTTTGTCACACTTTGCGATTACTATGGCAACGTCCGCCTCGAGTCCATGACACGAGCACCGCCTTGACTGTACAAAACGAATTTAGCTCCAACCCTGATAAAAACTAAAAAATAGATAACCTTGACTAGCTTGTTGTTTGTAAATATTGGCATGTTTAACAAGATTACATCTTTAATATGAATGAATATGAAGATGAATATGAATGAATACATTTTATACATATAAGTTTCATATTTTTGGTTTTTGTTCAATTAAAGTTCAAGTAAAGTATTTTTAAATTTTCGTTATTAAGAGGTTTGCACAAGAGTTAACTAAACTGTCCAAACATTCAACTTTGCTCAAATGAAATGTCTTGCTTTGGTCTACGCTGGAAGTCTTCCATTAACGCTGGTAAACTATAATTACTGAAACTAAAACTAAAATATATAAAAACTAAATAGAAATGTGTTCACAAAATAAAAACTAAACTAAAACCATTAATGAAACTAACTCAAACGAAACGGAAATGATAGGAAATTTGAAAACGATATTAAAATAAAAACGAATTTAAAAATTCAAAACTATAATATCCTTGCAGCCTAGTATGAGAACCTGTTCTAGTACACCCCCAAAACAAAATCAAGACTTTGTGAAAGAGCATAATAGGACCCCTTTAACACATTTTCCATCTGTAATTAAAAAATTCTTGTGTTAATAGTTTGTTGGAATTCTGTGTGAAATATTTTTTAAGCTATTAGCCTATGGTCATTCTTTTACATTTATGCATTTAGTAAACACTTTTATGCAAAGCAACTTTCAAAACACTACTATTCAAAAGTATGATTTTTTGTGTGTGAAGGAAGTAATACTTCTGAGCAGACACAATAAATTGATCAAAAGTTAAAATAAATTTAAATAAATGCTATTCTTTTGAACTCTCTATTCATCAAAGAATCCTGAACAAAATGTATCACAGTTCCCACAAAAATATTAAGCAGCACAACTGGCTTTAACACTGATAATAATAAATGTTTCCAGAAAACCTAAATAGCATAGAATAATTTCTGGAGGATCGTGTGACACTGAAGACTGGAGCAATGGTAGCTGCTGAATATTCATCTTTGCCATCACAGGAGTGAATTACAAAGAATAAATTATAAATTAGGAATAAATGAAGAATTCATTTACTTACAGTTTGTCAGTCACAGTTCCCACAAAAATATTAAGCAGCACAACTGGCTTTAACATTGATAATAGTATTCTGTTTCCAGAAAACCAAAATAGCATAGAATAATTTCTGGAGGATCGTGTGCCACTGAAGACTGGAGCAATGGTAGCTGCTGAATATTCATCTTTGCCATCACAGGAGTGAATTACAAAGAATAAATTATAAATTAGGAATAAATGAAGAATTCATTTACTTACAATTTGTCAGTGGGTTTGACTTTGCTCTCTGCAGTTGCTCCAAAAAACACTATTTGGCATGAAATCAAAGGTTTGATTGGCATGAATGGTTTTAAAACTTCTGTCTCAAATTAAATCAACAGTTGATGGACACTCTAAAACATCTTCCAGAAAGGGTAGCAAACAGAAAGGAGCAACCTAAGGAGGGTGCATCATTTGGTAAGTGTGTTCTCAAGATAATGACCAAAACAGAGCGTCAGCAAATTCTGAAGCAATGAAGCACTCATTAGATCACCATGTGAGAATAATGTTAAAAGAGATGAACTTCATTAATACAACCATCTATATTATTGTCTTCAGCCCCCAAAATCACTTCCCGAATGGCCTGGATAATATGGGAAGAGCATAGCTGTGACTACATTGATCGGCTGTTTCGAGCTATTGGATCTCGGGTAGGACTAATGAGATCCTAAGAAATATACATTTACATCAGTTATGCTTTAAACAACATTGTTTTTTTTTTCAATCAGATTCCTTTGAAAACAATGTGGATGGGCAATCCCATCAAACTTCTGGACTTTGTTGGCAAATGCAATGTGTCGTTTGCAGGTAACCAGAGTTGCTTATTTGGTGATTTTGTGGTTTCGGTTGTGATTAAGGGCGTTTTCACACCTGGCTCATTTGGAGCTTTCCTTTCGGAAACCTGGCACGTTTTCTCCCTTATTCAGATCCACACCAAAATAATTGGACTGCAATCGTCTCAATGAGGTCATCTCAGTCAGACTCTGGAGCAGTTTTCTTGTGGCGAGAAAGCAATCTGACCCAACGAGCCAAGCTCATAGTTCATAATGGGAAATGTGTTACATAAAAACCAGCAGTGTCTTAATTTTGTGGGTGAACAAATTACTTAACACACTTGAAAACCAAAGAGCACCGCTTCATCTTAAAATGTCATAGTTTTTCTCCAAAACAAGTGCATTGCAATCTTAATAATTTATTTGTGTCTTGATGGATGATCCATAGGACTGTTTTATCCATGTGACTTGCAAAAACACATTGTGGGTCACTGAGAAATGTTGCATTCTGAAAGTGTACTGAACCAAGGAAATAATGCAACATTGAACCAATTTAAGTCCCTGTTTCGTAACAGCATTTACATGCATCTACTGGTCTGAAAACAGCCTAACTATGTTTGTCTACTGGAAAGAGTTATATAAGTGATCTCATTTCTTTCACGTTTGTTTGCAGCTGCTCCATATTTATCTTCAGTTCCAGGGTCTATCCATTATCAGAAAGAATCCAATACTCTACTTGTTCACTGCAAGGTATGCACACGGAGTTAGGAAATGTTTCCACATACACAAGTCCACTAGTGCAGAAGAAAAATGCTCAATACCAATCAAACTGCCAGAGGCCTGCCACTTTGTTGGTGTGGATGTACAGTGAACAGAGAGTTCCCCCCATCAGCTATTCTATTTAATGATCACAGTGTTTACTCTGATCTGCTCTCAATCCCCTGCACTCCAGTTTCCATAGAAAATTAATCTGAAAGCACCACTTATGATGCACTCACTTTGTGCCAGTATTTTAGTATAACACTATAATATAATTTACACTGAACAAAATTATAAACGCAACACTTTTGTTTTTGCCCCCATTTTTCATGAGCTGAACTCAAAGATCTAAGACTTTTTCTATGTACACAAAAGGCCTATTTCTCTCAAATATTGTTCACAAATCTGTCTAAATCTGTGTTAGTGAGCACTTCTCCTTTGCCGAGATAATCCATCCACCTCACAGGTGTGGCATATCAAGATGCTGATTAGACAGCATGATTATTGCACAGGTGTGCCTTAGGCTGGCCACAATAAAAGGCCACTCTAAAATGTGCAGTTTTATCAGACAGCACAATGCCACAGATGTCGCAAGTTTTGAGGGAGCGTGCAATTGGCATGCTGACTGCAGGAATGTCCACCAGAGCTGTTGCCTGTCCAGGCCACAATCAACAACCTGATCAACTCTATGCAAAGGAGATGTGTTGCACTGCGTGAGGCAAATGGTGGTCACACCAGATACTGACTGGTTTTCGGACCCCCCAGTAAAACTGCACATTTTAGAGTGGCCAGCCTAAGGCACACCTGTGCAATAATCATGCTGTCTAATCAGCATCTTGATATGCCACACCTGTGAGGTGGATGGATTATCTCGGCAAAGGAGAAGTGCTCACTAACACTGATTTAGACAGATTTGTGAACAATAATTGCGAGAAATAGGCCTTTTGTGTACATAGAAAAAGTCTTAGATCTTTGAGTTCAGCTCATGAAAAATAGAGGCAAAAACAAGATTGTTGCGTTTATAATTTTGTTCAGTGTTTATACTATCGTAATATTTATTGATGTTTTGAATTACCTTTTATATTTTCAGCTTTTATTTTAAGTTTTAGAAATTGTGCATTTCACTCGTATTTTTTTTATATCGTTATATAACATTTTATTCCAGTTTTCAGTGAGTTTCAGTTTGTGTGTTTTTTACATTTGCTGCAGAGTTAACATTATGTAACGATTTGCGTTCAGTGCAGTTCACTTTGTCCTTTTTCGCCACATTTTTTTTTAGGATGGCTGGGTTGGTTTCAAAGCAGTGAATTTCAAGAAAAGACTGTCAGCAGCAGATTTCTTTAATGGATATCTCCATCGGTGCGTGAAGAAATCTCCCTCCACAAACACCCGTCTGTTCCAGAGCTATAAAGAGACTCATTTACCTGGAGGACACGACAATATAACATGCTACTGCGGAATAATTCTTCACTTTGAAGCCTGGCTTTATTGCAATCATGGATAATAACATGTAATCATATGAACTGACAGGTCATTGAAAACATTTTTGTCTGTTTTAAGACAATATTGTATTTAATATTGGACTGTATTGTTTGCAGATATCTGCACATTCGTATAGCCGTGACATGAATCAATGTGAATACGATTCAATTATTTTGGATGTTAATTTGAATGGTTGTTCTATTTGATTCAGATTCACTGACCAGCGACACAAGAATTCATTATGATTGGTTTTGATATAAAAAAAATTACAGTTTTATCACTAGAAAGCACTATTTAATATTCAAAAAATTGAGGCGAGGTGAGTCCCATGCTGCCTCGTAAGTCCCGCCCTGTTATCGCCTCACACGATAGTCGCGGCTGTCTGTCTTCAAATCCTGCTCTCTCATTGGCTGAAAACTTTGTTTATCTTTGCGCCTGAAGTAAGGTTCGGTTTCATTTACAACCTGTCAAATCCGTGGACAGCTGTGAAGTCGTCAACACCGCCTCGCACATCACGTAGAGTAAGTCATCACTGGAAAACGCCGTTTATGTCCGTGTTATTGCATGAAACCAAAGAGCTTTGATATTGCCCAAACCAAGCTTCATTAGCTTCCCCTGTCATTCGGTTTTCATGATAGCTGAGGAAAAGTGTCTTGTTTACGTTAGCCGTGTTGCTAGCTAACGTTAGCGAGCCTACACAACCTACTCACGACTTCTCTTAAATATTTACTAATGGAAAGCGACAAGGAATTATATAAACTGTACCCCCCCCGTACTTTTTATGTTTCATTAGGTTGTTATGTACCGTTATGGGGCTGTTCTGTGTGTTTGCTTATGTTATTATAATAGGAAAGTCAGTGCCATGTTCATTGTTATAGAGATTTGAAACGGCTACCTAGTAACCTGATACGCAGACTGTGCTGTCACCGTCACACATGTGTAATACTGTGTTTTCAGATAATAAACTGATAACAGTAGTAATTGCATAGCCATTGTATAATATCTGTTCTGTTAGGAGTACAGCTAACGCAGGGCTTATGGCCAAGTTGTGTTCGAGTTCCTCGAGCAACTGAGCAGGTGTAAATAAGGAATTGTAAGCGTATAATACTTCTGAACTTCTAATACTTTATACAGCAGAAGGATAATCGTGTTAAGTATGGAACCAGCATTACCCAAAATAACGTGTGTGCCAAGAATGGATTCAAACTCGGGTCAATTGGAAATAACTGTCTTTGTTTTCAAAGAATTTGTCTTGTTCATTTTATTTTCTCAAGTATCTGTAATGGATGTCTTTGGAAAAGTGAAAGCTTATAGTTGGGGCTTACTGTGTTACAGTCTAGATTTAAAACTGTTCTCAGACTTGTATTCTTGATATGAGGTTTCCTGTAGATTCATCAAGTGTATTAGATCTAATTATTTTACAGGTTTATTTGACTGTTCAGAATTGCTCAGGCTTGTTACCTTCTTCATCATGTTACCTTGTTGATTCAGTAAAAAATGTATGACTTGAAAGCGGTTTAGTAAAATGAGATCCAGGGGGTGATTCTTCTTGTTTAGAGACTAAACGGAAACTAAAACCTACATTAAGATCTTTTTATATAACTCAGTATAGGTGATTATGAACAGCTGACATGAAGGGTTGATTTTGCAGTGTGGCTACAGTGGCACAAATGTATTTTCAATCTCTGAGAACAGAGCTCTGTGGTTAGTCTGAACTGGAGAATTTGCTGACGTGAAGGCAGGAGCTGTAACATGAGTGCCAGCATGATAATTAAGCAATATGACACAAGCAGAAGTGCTGGTGTTTTACATTTTCATAAACGCTAGTTAGCTCATGTATTTACATTTACATTTAGTCATTTAGCAGACGCTTTTATCCAAAGCGACTTACAAATGAGGACAAGAAAAGCAGTCAAAACTAACAAAAGAGCAACAATATATAAGTGCAAATGACAAGTCTCGGTTAGCCTAACGCAGTACACATAGCAAGGTGTATATATATATATATATATTATACACATACACATATACACACAGACACACAAAGAAAAACAAGCAGATAAAATAGAAAGCTAGTGTTTGTTTGTTTTTTGTTGTTTTTTTTAAATAAAAAAATTAAAAAGAAGATAAATATAGATAAAGTAGAATTAAAATAGAATAGAAAGTGTTCGAGTTAGAGGGTCAAATAAAGGTGGAACAGATGTGTTTTTAGTCGTTTCTTGAAGATGGTTAAGGACTCAGCTGCTCGGATTGATTTGGGCAGGTCAACTTGGTTGAACACAACTCGTTGAAGTGTTTTTGCAATGAAAGGTAGAAGGGAAACCAGTCTGTAGTTCTCTAAAAGAGTTGGGTTAAGAGTGGGTTTCTTAAGAAGTGGGGTTATACGAGCCTGTTTAAATGCTGAGGGAAAGGGCGTGTTAACGATGTGTGAAGGGATGTGTAAACGATGTGAGTGAGTGCAGGTACAATTATATATATATATATATATATATATATATATATTCGAAAAACTAAATAAACAAGTAGGCAGATATAAATAAATATTAATAAACAAACTATTAGAAATTAGATATTAGCACAGCCATGATAACCCACAAAACCTCCAACTGAAGCCGAATCGCAGCTGTGTTGATATTCGAAGCAGTCCACATGTTTGTGTGATATTGCTTAAAATGTCCATTCTTTCATCAGTTACTCACCCTCATGTCATTCGAAACCCATAAGGCTTTCATTCATCCTCCAAACACAAATTAAAGTTCATAAAGTTCATAAAGACATCGTAAAAGTAATCCATATGAATTGAGCTGTTTAATCCAAGTCCAAAGAAATGATCACTTTATATAATAAATAGGGATGCACCGATACCACTTTTTCCAGTACTCGCCCGATACCGATACTTTTATTTTTGGTACTTGCCGATACCGAGTACCGATACCAATATTTTTATTGCATTTGTACATTTTTTAAATATTGGGTACAGAAACCAAAAGAGTATGTATAATGTTAGTTGGTTAACTTCATTTATCAAATAGATACAGTCAAGCCAAAATTTATTCTGACACCTTCAACATTTCTCACATTATCACAGTATATTCGCTAAAGTTTAGAAAATGGTAATAAAATATGACAAGAACTCAGAGTTACACTGTGTCAGAACAAATTCAGCTTGATAATGTCAGATAACTTTGATAGAAAGGTGTATTATGAATTACAATCAACCAAAAATTAGACAGCTGTTAGTATGACAGTATTTGCACAACTATCAATACTTAGTCGGGCAACCCTTAGCCTTAATGACAGCCTGTAGTCTCCTGGGCATGCTGTCATCCAGCTTCATGCAAACCTCAACTTCTGCACTTTAGAATCGATATTTTAATGTGAGGATCGATCCTTTCGATACAACATCAGAAGGTATGAGGTATCGCCCATCCCTAAACTGGTTCTCATGGAGACTCAATCATACTTGTGTGCCACGCAAGAACAAACTGCCTTGGCTCTCACGTCAAGCACATTTAAGCTAGGACTGAGCAATATTTTAGCAATAAGCCCAATTAAAGTTGTGGTTTACAGTGAATTTAGAACAACTAGGCACAATGCCTAGATCCATGCATAAGGTCTTAAAGTGACAGCAGATTAATACACTTGCTGCTGTGTGTCCTTAATGTTAATCACAAAAGATGGAGAAATTGACTGAAAATCTTTTGTAGTTTTATGAATTACTTTTTTATTTAATTCGTACAGTGAAGACTATATTATGGTGTTTTATTGATCCATTTGATCATTCAGTTTCTGTGGGATTGTGTCTCCTGCCTGAAATTTTTTTTATTTTTGCGTGAGGTATCGCCCATCCCTAAACTGGTTCTCATGGAGACTCAATCATACTTGTGTGCCACGCAAGAACAAACTGCCTTGGCTCTCACGTCAAGCACATTTAAGCTAGGACTGAGCAATATTTTAGCAATAAGCCCAATTAAAGTTGTGGTTTACAGTGAATTTAGAACAACTAGGCACAATGCCTAGATCCATGCATAAGGTCTTAAAGTGACAGCAGATTAATACACTTGCTGCTGTGTGTCCTTAATGTTAATCACAAAAGATGGAGAAACTGACTGAAAATCTTTTGTAGTTTTATGAATGACTTTTTTATTTAATTCGTACAGTGAAGACTATATTATGGTGTTTTATTGATCCATTTGATCATTCAGTTTCTGTGGGATTGTGTCTCCTGCCTGAAATTTTTTTTATTTTTGCGATATATCGCTCACCCCTAATTTGAGTTTCTGTTTACCATCTTTGATTTGCTCTATGTGTATTACATTTATGATGTCTTTATTAACTTTTGAAGCATCAAAATGTTGGTGGAATGGACTTGTAGGGGAGGGACAGAAATCTCTCAGGTTGCATTAAAAACATCTTCATTTGTGTTTCAAAGATGAATGAAAGTCTTATGGGTTTGAAATTACATGAGTGTGAGTAATTGATGACAGAATTTTCATATTTGGGTGAACTAACCTTTTATTTGTCTGTGTTAAGTGAGCAAGGACTACTGTCAGTGACCATCAACCAATCCCTTTTAAGCTAAAACAAATGCCACTCCTGACACCGAGAATACAATTTATGTGTGCACTGACTTATTGGATCCCTTATTGATTAAGCATGTTTGTTTGTTTTTGTAGGAATGAAGGTGCTTTTTTTCATCCTTCAGTTCACTCTTTGAGGATCTTGTTAAGACACCTGGAGAAAGATCCTCTCTGATATAAACAGAAAAGCATCAACCTTAGGAAGAATGCATTTGTGTTATCAGTCCAGCACTTCACATCCTTTCAAATAACTATTTACCTGCACTTTGGCAGGCCTCGTTCAGCCTCCCCTCTACCTCGTTAACTCACACTCACACGCTCCGCCAGCGACCCCACCGCCGCTCCTGCAGGCTGGGTACGGAGCTGGTCTGGCCGCGTGCCCCTCCAGCTCTGTGTGTTAGTGTGAGATGGCGCGGCAGGAAGCAGAGGGTCACTGCCGCTGTGGACTGTAATGTCAGAGCCCAGCAGCCCCGGCGAGAGCCAGTGCGGCGCTCCCAGATTCTTCGTGGGCTGCGCGGAGGATGAGAGCGAAGGCCTGGACGACTGCGCCAGCATGAGGACAGACATAGAGCTGTACGAAGATGACCTGGAGGATGACTCGGTACGAATGGTGTGCACTAGTCTAATAGAGGGATTTTGTAGGAAGTCCTTCACATACTTGGAGATTTAGTAGTTTGAAAACAGAAGCATGTAAAAAAAGTTTTCAGCAGCCATTACTCTAGTCTTCAGTGTCACATGATCCTTCAGAAATCATTCTAATATGCCAGTGTGGTGCTTAAGAAACATTTCTGTTTAACAAACTTTACTGTCACTTATAATCAATTGAATGCATCCTTGCTAAATAAAAGTATTAATTAAAAAAAATTTACTAACCCTAAACTTTTGAACAGCAGTATAGAACACAGTATAGAACCGCCAATTAAGTGTATTGCTTAGAAGCCTATGCCACCATTACTAATTTTAAAATGTTCAGTGGCGAAGTACTGTGCAACAAACCTGCTTTACGGCCATGCAATTATAGAGAGTTCATCAATACCCTTGAAATGTCAAACAGTCCGATTTAAGGAATAAACAATGCCTTGGCTTAACCTTTTTAATATTTTAGATTTTGATATAATTCAGGGCTGTTTTTGTTATGCAGTATGTCTCCGGTTGTTCCTGCGATTCTCCTGAAGTGTTTTTTTCAACATCTGTACACATAAGTATGGCCACTCACATGCAGTCTTGCTGCTGAGTAGGGCTGCACGATTAATCGAATGCGATTGTCATGCGCATTTTGTTAAAAAGTCCGGTTCTGTAATCAGCAGGAAATCATCATAACGTGCTTTCAGATGGAGCAGAATTTACTACACATAGCCGTAGTTCAAAGAACTCCGATAAACTGTATATTGCCGTAGTCGTGTGTTTATTAGTCACGTTAAATCAATGAAAGCAGTTTAATCTTCTGTTTATTCAGCTGCAGCGATAGGCCTTTTCTGGGTTTCTTCTGCGAGGCGTATTTGGAGTTTCAGCGCGAGATCGTGGGTTAGGGTTAGGTTAGGGTTTGGATGGAGATTTACTGCTGATCACAGAACCGTGCTTCACTGAAAGATACGCATGACAATCGCAGCTTCTGTCGAATCGCCCTACTGCTGAGTTTGATATGTCTAGGTAGATACCGGTATGTCTTATTTAAATTCTTGCTGTTTCTCTTAAGCCTCCAGAGTGTCAGATCGTGGTGGGGATTTGCTGTATGATGAAGAAATCCAAGTCCAAACCCATGACTCAGATCTTGGAGCGTCTTTGCAAGTTTGAGTACATCACAGTGGTCATCTTTCCAGAGGACGTCATACTCAATGAACCGGTGGAGAGGTGGCCACTCTGTGACTGCCTGATCTCATTTCACTCTAAAGGTATGTCATGTGTTTCTCCACCGAAGTCTTAACCATAAAATAAGTCAATAAAATCAAAAAGCAGCTTCAGTTACTAAACATTTCTGCATCATCAATTAGTCTAATGAAGGTACGGTCACATTGGTAACATTTCAGCAAAATGTTGTGGGCTAAAAGGTCAGTTGTCTATTGTCAATAATGTAGGGATGTATGAAGCACAGCTCACACAGAAGTCACTTTCAAACCCAGCTGCTTTCTGCTGGTCAAGCGAGTTTGAGTTACCAACTTGAACCTGTTGCAAAGTCTGCATGGGAAAAATCTTTTATCTGCATTTTGCCCTCATATGAAGTTCCTAATCGCATGGATTTCTATTGAAATTACTGGACTTTTGCCTGTGAAAATGTCAAACAATGAATTTTTCTGTAATTTGCTCCCTTGGTGATAAATATACTTTATTTTAATGAAGATTATAATAATAAGAACTCCGATAAACTGTATATTGCCGTAGTCGTGTGTTTATTAGTCACGTTAAATCAATGAAAGCAGTTTAATCTTCTGTTTATTCAGCTGCAGCGATAGGCCTTTTCTGGGTTTCTTCTGCGAGGCGTATTTGGAGTTTCAGCGCGAGATCGTGGGTTAGGGTTAGGTTAGGGTTTGGATGGAGATTTACTGCTGATCACAGAACCGTGCTTCACTGAAAGATACGCATGACAATCGCAGCTTCTGTCGAATCGCCCTACTGCTGAGTTTGATATGTCTAGGTAGATACCGGTATGTCTTATTTAAATTCTTGCTGTTTCTCTTAAGCCTCCAGAGTGTCAGATCGTGGTGGGGATTTGCTGTATGATGAAGAAATCCAAGTCCAAACCCATGACTCAGATCTTGGAGCGTCTTTGCAAGTTTGAGTACATCACAGTGGTCATCTTTCCAGAGGACGTCATACTCAATGAACCGGTGGAGAGGTGGCCACTCTGTGACTGCCTGATCTCATTTCACTCTAAAGGTATGTCATGTGTTTCTCCACCGAAGTCTTAACCATAAAATAAGTCAATAAAATCAAAAAGCAGCTTCAGTTACTAAACATTTCTGCATCATCAATTAGTCTAATGAAGGTACGGTCACATTGGTAACATTTCAGCAAAATGTTGTGGGCTAAAAGGTCAGTTGTCTATTGTCAATAATGTAGGGATGTATGAAGCACAGCTCACACAGAAGTCACTTTCAAACCCAGCTGCTTTCTGCTGGTCAAGCGAGTTTGAGTTACCAACTTGAACCTTTTGCAAGGTCTGCATGGGAAAAATCTTTTATCTGCATTTTGCCCTCATATGAAGTTCCCAATCGCATGGATTTCTATTGAAATTACTGGACTTTTGCCTGTGAAAATGTCAAACAATGAATTTTTCTGTAATTTGCTCCCTTGGTTGTGTTGGGGAGTAATCAGCTAAAATGAGCAACACTACTTACTTGAAGTCTTGTTTTAGCAGTTCATTAATTCATTAAAACCTTTGATTTACCAACCAGAGTTATAGAGTGCTGCAGGAAAGTCCTAAAACCCAGAAACAATTTGGGTGTTTTTTGGTTAAATGCCTGAAAAACGGTCTGTGGTTAACACAAGCTTTTTTTTCATTTGGATTTTTAAAAATACTATAAGAGTTAAGTAAGCCTTCTGTATGTTAACTCCCTGAAAACAGTGTGGCTAAAACTTTTTTTTTTTTTGAGCATCTTGACCATCCTTACACAGTAACACTTGCTCAACCAGTGTTGTGAGTTTGGGGTAGAGCATTATTTGTTCGACCAATAACAGATAGGGATAGTGTTAATGAAACTTTTGCAAAACTGTTCCATTTGGTAACACCGTGTCCAAAAAGTACACTTTGCAGCTCTAAATTCGGATGTTTATCACGCATTTGATTCAGTTACATAAATTATGGTGCATTTAAATTTTTATTAGTTGTATTTATGATTTATAACTTTAAAATTTAAAATTATTAGCCGCTTGTAGTAGTTTCATAGTAACTTCCCTAGCACTGCCTACAGTTATATGAACTATAACTTTTTTTATTAACAAAACTGTGAATTATGCACAAAATGCACTATGTGGAGTAAAGGAATATTTGAGTGTGAATGTGTCTCTTTTTCAGATTGGGAGCAGAAGTAGTGTTTACTCTCCAGAGAGCAGTGTGAGGAAAACTGGCTCCTATATCTATGAAGAGTTCATGCCAACTGATGGCACAGATGTGAAGGTACTAAATAATTTAACATCATTTTTACCCATGGATTGCATTACCCTGTTCCTCTTGATCTATACAGAGCAAAGTTTTGTTTTCTTACATGTTTAGTTCAATTGTAAATTTGCTCTTTTTAGAGGAGCAGCAACATTTCTTAGACAGTTTGTTGTTTTAGACTTAGTTCTCGTTCATCTTGTTATGCTGTGTGCCTGGAAACTCGTGCTATTTGTAAAATGTCTTTTTTTTTTGTTTACAGCTCTCCTTTGAAAATAAGATGAAAATAGTATTTTTTGCTTTTGTGCGTGCTTGTTTTGTTACAGGTGTATACAGTAGGGCCAGATTACGCTCACGCAGAGGCTCGTAAGTCCCCTGCTCTCGACGGGAAAGTTGAGCGAGACAGTGAAGGCAAAGAAATCCGCTACCCAGTCATGCTCACTGCTATGGAGAAGCTTGTGGCCCGTAAAGTGTGTCTGGCATTCAAGGTCAGATGAGCTGCTCGTTTCTTGGTTTCATGAAACAAGTACAGAATGAAAATGTTTCTGATAGATTACATTTTCTGGGCTTCAGGGTTTAAGGCATTTTTTTTTCTTTCAGTTCAGTTAAACCTGTTCATATTGATTTTATTTAAAAAAATTCTCTTTGCACTCTAGCAAACAGTGTGTGGATTCGACCTCCTCCGAGCCAACGGCCACTCGTATGTGTGTGATGTTAACGGATTTAGCTTTGTGAAGAATTTTATAATCAATTTTAATAAAACACAAGACTACATTATATAACTCTTAACAGTAGGCTATTTAATATCTGTTGTTCTCTGGTTGTCAGTCAGAATGACAGTTCTTGCGTGAACATAGGCCTATATACCCAAGCCAATTTATTATTCTTTCCTTTTTGTCTTAGTGTTTAAAATATTTATTTTGAAACAAATTAATTAATTAAACAAACAGACTTACTGGGTGAACAGGGTAGGTCATATCATACCCTGCCATGCCCAGCTGATGCAAAGAATAGAATTTATATCTACACAGAAGAAAGCCCTGTCTAGAATCTGCCCAGGTATGAGTTGTGTCGAGCTATTCATTAGCCTATTTGTTTGATGAAAAAAGACTAAATGTAGTTGCAATAAATGTGTTAAGAATCCGTACAACTGCAGCAGTGGAGAACTATTATTCTGCTGCGTGATACTGCGGAAGAACTGATGATGGCACGGTTTGATTTTCGGCTGACCAATCAGCAGAAAGGGGCGTTTAATTCCCGCCCACGTGTAGAAATCGAATATTCAAGCTGTTTATTCATTTTCCCACCCAAGAACAAAAAACGAAAATGTAAGCTGAATTCTCGTTTTTCATGTTTTGGAAAAAAACGAAAATACGAAAAAGGAGCCGTTTTCTAATTTTTCGACTTTCAATATTTAATCAAAAACGAATGATCGAATGATACACGGATTGTGGTCCATGGTCACAAATGGTTTCATGTTTCATAGTAACTTCCTAGCACTGCCTACAGTGAAATGAATTATAGTTTATTAACAAAACTGTATACAAAACTGTGAATTCTGCACATAATGCACAATGTTAAGCAAATTATTTGAGTGTGGATGTGTCTCGGTTTCAGATTGGGAGCAGAAGTAGTGTTTACTCTCCAGAGAGCAGTGTGAGGAAAACTGGCTCCTATATCTATGAAGAGTTCATGCCAACTGATGGCACAGATGTGAAGGTACTAAATAATTTAACATCATTTTTACCCATGGATTGCATTACCCTGTTCCTCTTGATCTATACAGAGCAAAGTTTTGTTTTCTTACATGTTTAGTTCAATTGTAAATTTGCTCTTTTTAGAGGAGCAGCAACATTTCTTAGACAGTTTATTGTTTTAGACTTAGTTCTCGTTCATCTTGTTATGCTGTGTGCCTGGAAACTCGTGCTATTTGTAAAATGTCTTTTTTTTTTGTTTACAGCTCTCCTTTGAAAATAAGATGAAAATAGTATTTTTTGCTTTTGTGCGTGCTTGTTTTGTTACAGGTGTATACAGTAGGGCCAGATTACGCTCACGCAGAGGCTCGTAAGTCCCCTGCTCTCGACGGGAAAGTTGAGCGAGACAGTGAAGGCAAAGAAATCCGCTACCCAGTCATGCTCACTGCTATGGAGAAGCTTGTGGCCCGTAAAGTGTGTCTGGCATTCAAGGTCAGATGAGCTGCTCGTTTCTTGGTTTCATGAAACAAGTACAGAATGAAAATGTTTCTGATAGATTACATTTTCTGGGCTTCAGGGTTTAAGGCATTTTTTTTTCTTTCAGTTCAGTTAAACCTGTTCATATTGATTTTATTTTTAAAAATTCTCTTTGCACTCTAGCAAACAGTGTGTGGATTCGACCTCCTCCGAGCCAACGGCCACTCGTATGTGTGTGACGTTAACGGATTTAGCTTTGTGAAGAATTCCATGAAATACTATGATGACTGTGCTAAGATCCTGGGGTAAAGCCTAATAATCAGATAAAGATTCAAAATGTTTGTCATTCAAACAGATTGACATATAGTTGCAAAATGCACAACATGTGATGAGTTTGGCTTGTTCTTTCTCTCAGAAATATTGTGATGAGGGAGCTGGCTCCACAGTTCCAGATCCCCTGGTCCATACCTACAGAGGCAGAGGACATTCCTATTGTACCCACTACATCAGGGACCATGTACTTATCACATGCTATACTCACATCTTTGACTCATTAAAGTAGTGTACACTATATGTTAATGGAAGTAAAATTAATCTTTCTTTAAAATAAATGCCAAGTGCCCCTATTATGGTATTGCATCAGAATTACTTTTTTGGTGGTTCTGTCCGTTAGGATGGAGCTGCGCTGTGTGATAGCTGTGATCCGTCATGGAGATCGTACACCAAAGCAGAAGATGAAGATGGAAGTTCGGAATCCCATGTGTGTTCTTGTCACCTACTCAATAGACTTAATCACTTAAAGCATGACTAATGGATCCAAAATGCAAAATATCGTGCTTGTTCCTTTCTTCCAGGTTTTTTGAGCTTTTTGAAAAATATGGTGGGTATAAAACAGGCAAGCTGAAGCTAAAGAAACCCAAACAACTGCAGGTAACAATTTTATTTATTTTAATTACAATTTTTATATTTTGTTGAATTTAAACCAGTCGTTCTCAACCTTATGGATTCAAAGCACACCTATTTTTTTCTATGGCCACTCCTAGTGTAATTAAAAAAATTATTGTCTTTACATGACTCTTCTAGTCATTTGTTATTTACTGGCTAAAGATTTATTTTAATGTATGTATATTCATTGTCAAATGCCTAATGGTGTTTTAAGATTTTATTAATTTACATGACTTTTCCAAGGTCTACAAATCACACTTTTAAAATTTGGCTACCTCATATATTCAAGTTCTCAAAGACTCTGGAATCTTAGTTACTCAAAGGAATTAAAATTTTAATGAGGTGGTAAATTAAAATAAGAAATAATTTGATATTTTAGTTAATTTTTTTAAACTTATTTTAATACCTGTTTTGTCTTATTTTGCAACACTTTAAATCATCTTGAGGCCTCCTTGGAAGTTTGTTGAGACCCCATAGTGAGCCCGTTTCAGAGCCACTCATTTAAATGTTAAATTTATTGTTAAAAGCATATCTGTGCTGCGCTGTTTCCACAGGAAGTGCTGGACATTACCAGGACACTCTTGACAGACATAGGACAACATACTGACTGTGAAATTGAGGAGAAGAAGTCCAAGCTTGAACAACTAAAGACTGTTCTAGAAATGTATGTTAATGTAAGATGGTAACTGGGCCATGCTAACTGGCACATTTGCAGTGTCCTGTGACATGACATATTTTCCAAAGAAATAGATACATGTCTCATTTACAATTAAATATATACATTAAATATATACATATACATTACGTGCCTTCATATTCCTAACAGATGCTTTCTTACATCAACAAAAAATACAATAATGTTTCTAGTGTGTCAAAGGAGACATCTTTAACATGTCTTAAAGGAGATTTAGTTGATGGATGTTGTATATGAACACAATGTTCAGATATATTACCAACATGCTGTATTTTTAGAATCTCAGTTGTAAGATTCGTCCAGTAGCACAATATGCAGTGTCCCCTTTCACAACCCTTGTCAAGCATCACTCATTTTGGAATAGCGTAGATTCGCTGGATATATTTCAGAGCAGCTGATCTGGCAAGTCCTGGCAAGATGTTAATATAGACATCAGTCAAAAACAGTGAGGTGGAAGGTAAACTTCTTTGGAGCCTATAGGATATGGCCTAATTAAACTATTGTCTCTGTTCTGATTTTTTTTTAGGTATGGCCATTTCTCTGGAATCAATAGGAAAGTGCAGCTAACCTACCTTCCTCATGGACAGCCCAAAACATCCAGTGAGGAGGAAGGTATGAGGATTGCTGATCGGGATACATGTCCTCTTTGGCTTGAATCATGTTGTGCATGATGGTGCTGCTGTGTGTGTTGTGTGCAGATACTCGTAAGGAGGGCCCCTCTATACTGCTGGTGCTGAAGTGGGGGGGAGAGCTGACTCCAGCTGGCAGAGTTCAGGCTGAAGAACTTGGCAGGGCTTTTCGCTGCATGTATCCTGGAGGTCAAGGTAGACCTGTCTCCTGTCTGTCAGTCTCTTAAGCTTAAGGACACAGACATTCATCACTGGTTGGCACAACAATCACACATTTCGCACTTTAGATGTTCTTCATCATGAGTTTCCGAGTCCACAAATCTCATGCTTTTTAGTTCCTCCTTACAGCATTCTAATCCAACATTACACATAAAACACATGTGACAGAATATTGGACATCTTAATTATGTTCATTAATCAATCATCTAAAAGCATTATATACTGTAATGCTTAATAGATGAGTAGTTGGTGAATTATATGAATATGAATATATGAATCATAGTTAAATAACTGATTTTGGTTAAATGTCTGTGGTTAACAGAGCGCTCAAGATATTTTCACAGTTTAATTCCACAGCATAAAATACTTCAGTAATACCTCACTTGTGAATTTAAGCTTTTTGTTTCTTGAAAAGGCAATTGCTAAGAAGTGGCTAAATGGGACTACGGAGGTTGTTGGGGACATTAAACGTCATCATGCCAAACAGGAAAACTCATCTACTCACTAGTCCACGTTTACACCCTTGTTGTGTTTATATTTGCATTCTTGCAAGTTATTCTTACTCACTTCCCAACTTGTAGATTTTAATAAAAAAATGGAAAGAGTCTTCAGAAGCTTAATGGTGGCAACATTTGACGATTTAGCTTTTTACTTCAGGAGAAATCCTATTGGCTTTGGGTTGGCCTACAAAAATATGTCATCCCTGCTGCACTGTATTAAACAAAGATCTATGAAGTATTTATTATAATACAACCATTTTGCTTCATGTTCTTGAAATGTGTTAAATGTAAGATAGTATGAAGTGTTGCCCAATGTTGGTATAAAACCCAGTGCCTATTCAGCAGTCTTTATATTGTTCACTTCCCTTTTTCTTGTTTGTTCTTGGTTATAATTTCTGCCTCTTTTTTTCTGTGAGGCAGTTTTATGCCATTTGCATTATAAAAGTGTCATAAAACTATATTGTTCATATCACTTTATTGTCTTCTGATACATCTGTGTGAAGATCAGACTTAAATGGGTCATGAACTGCCTTATTTTATTATTATGTCCACTTATAATGATCTCAAAATGTTTACATCAAAAAACATCATAATTTAGAAGTAAAAGGCATTTTTTCGGTCTTGTTTTGACCCCCCTCATCAGAACGTTCTGTTTGAATAGGCGTGATTGATTGTAGACTCGTCCACTGCTATGATTGGCTTGCAGTTGTGTATGTTTGACAGCCTACATCCTTCAAAGATGGACACTGCTGTGATTTAGATTAAAATCACATAAGTACTCAGTACATATCAAACAATCTGTATTTACAGACAAAGCAATAGTGACCACGTAATAAAAACTGTTACTCACACTTGTGTGGTGTGACATTATTGTCGGATCCAATACATTCAGCACAGCATAGTCTTTATTTTCAATCTTTCTGAAAATCCTGCGTCGAATTGTGCCTTGTTTGTGAATGAATCTGCGGTGAAATGAAGTGAACAAATGACCAAGTTCTTACTGACGTGGTCTGACACTTTAAAAAAAAACTTTTCAGAGGATTTAAAAATAAAGTTCATCCATTATTTTCTAATGTTGGGATCAGAAGGAAGGCAATGCACAGCATATTGTTGTATTCTGAGCCATCTTTACCGTTTGGTTTCTGTGTACCTGCGTTTGCCTCTCTCGTTATTTACACTACGTGTGCAAATCGGTGGGCGGGGCTAAAGAGGCAGTGCTGTAGAAGCAGGTGTTGATCTTCTCCTGCAGAGGCAGTGTTTAGCCACACTATTACGTCATAAAGTGGCACATTCCACAACCTGTTATGGCAGATTGGCTTCAATATAAGCTGTTTTTAGACTAACGAGAAAGTTTTGAGTTCTGAAACTTACAGAATGTTTATATAGTACAATGTCTCTTATATGTCAAAAAAAATTTGATTTCTCAGTTCATGACCCCTTTAAATTTTAGCTGTTGTTCACTAATAAACTTCCGTTCTTTCTTATCTCGCATATTTTATTTACAGTCATGTTTTGCTTATTGGTTTTGTGACTGAAGTTGCCAAACTCGAATTGAACACTGGAATGAATGAGATTTGAGAGAAAAATATACCCGTTTGCAGTTATGTTATGAAAACATTTTCAGTCTTTGGACTTGTTAAACCTTTGGATGTTAATGTAGACTATACTGGGGTGTTCCACCCTGTTCCTGCAGATACTATGTTGCCGAGTTTTGTTCCAACACCCATGCCTCTTACTGTCAAGCAAGACCTTGATTAGCTTTGGAGCGAAACCCAGAAAGACTGGGTTTTCAGGAACAGGGTTGATTGCCTCAGTTCAATATGGCTATTTAGTCTCATCATGTTTTCATCTGTGAATGTTATGTTCTTGTCCACTTGTAGGGGATTATGCTGGCTTTCCAGGCTGCGGCCTGCTCAGGCTACACAGCACCTACCGGCATGACCTGAAGATCTATGCCTCTGATGAGGGCAGGGTGCAAATGACTGCTGCTGCCTTTGCGAAGGTCTTTAGTCACAACAAATACAGGTCGTCTAAGGTTTAAAAATATTAAGTTGTCAGAGGATGTTAAGTTGGTGTTGGTTGTCTGGCTGTCAGGGTCTCTTGGCACTGGAAGGGGAACTGACACCGATCCTGGTCCAGATGGTAAAGAGTGCAAATATGAACGGCCTGCTGGATAACGATATCGAATCCCTCAGTGGCTGTCAGCAGAGGGTTAAGGCCAGACTTCACGAGATCATGCAGAAAGATGAAATCTTCACAGAAGAAGATTTTGACAGGGTAAATCGAAGCATCAGACAGCTTTTGAACTAAGGGTGTATTCAGCCCTCCGCTGACTTGATATGAAAACACACCTGTGTCCACTTTATCTCTTTTGTTTCTCCAGCTGGCTCCAACATGCAGCAGCTCTCTGGTGAACTCTATGAAGGCTGTGGAGAATCCAGTAAGTACGTGTGATCAAGTCTACACCCTTGTCCAGAGCCTCACCTCACAGATCCGCAAAAGACTTGAAGACCCCAAATCAGCAGGTGATTGCTCTGTGCTCATAGAAGAGAGAAAAACACATTAAAAGGCCAAAATGAGTAACTTGTGAAAAAAAGACCTGAGTAAGTGAGTTGGTGTTGCCTTTCAGATTTACAGCTGTACCACAGTGAGACACTGGAGATGATGCTGCAGCGCTGGTCTAAGTTGGAAAGGGACTTCCGCATGAAGAGTGGCCGCTACGACATCAGCAAGATTCCTGACATTTACGACTGTGTTAAGTATGACGTGCAGCACAACGTCTCTCTGGGCCTGGAGGACACATACGAACTCTTCAAGCTCTCTAGAGCACTAGCCAACACTGTCATACCACAGGTGTGTGAGAAAATTCTGAAACTCATGAACTCATTCAGCATTTCCTCAGAGCTGAAAATTTATTTTTATACAGTTTTTACATAGTTTCTTTAGCAACAGGTTTGTTTGAATACCGATATTTCTCCAAATATTTTCACTAGCACTAGCTATTGCTTTGTTTGGGGGGAAAAAATCGGTTTAAATATTTTTTCACATATCACTCAGTTCTTGGATACCACAGCAAAAAGTGAAATCTAAAAATGTAGTCCAACAGATAATCTTACTATTATCAATAGTCCAACTAACAGCCGTGCTATTTTAGTATCATTGACATACTAGTTTTTGTTAATATTTTGAATTAGATTTTATTTTTACATTTTCTGTTTTCATTTTAATTTTAGTTAGAGTTTTAGTTATTTTGTTTTGTTTTTGTAATTTAAATAATTTTTAAAAAGTATATATTTGAGTGTTTCAACTGTACTACAACTGTCCTTCAAACTACTTTTTTAGGAGTACGGCATTAATAAGGTGGAGAAGCTGGATATTGCGTATGCCTACTGTCTGCCTTTAGTGAAGAAGATTCAGCTTGACCTTCAGAGGACACATGAGGATGAGTCTGTAAACAAGCTGCATCCACTGTGAGATGCCCTGTTTTGTCAATCTCATCTCTTTCTTTCTTTTATTTGATCTCTCCTATTGAGCATGAGAGCTCACACTTGTCCATCTCTTTGTGTCCCAGATATTCACGTGGAGTGCTGTCACCAGGTAGGCATGTCCGAACTCGGCTGTATTTCACGAGCGAGAGTCATGTCCACTCACTGCTTAGCATCTTCCGTTATGGTGGCCTATTGGATGTAAGTATCATAGCACATTAGAAATTAATAGATTTTAAATGTAGTAAATTCCAACTTCATCATTACATCAAATGAAAGCTCTTGATGAGCTCTTTTTACTGCCAAAAGGACACAAGTGAATTCATAATTGGAGTTATTCATTAGAAACCAAAAGACTTAAAACTGAAAATACTAAGCCAGTTGGTGCCAAAGGGGTGTAACTGCACTTATGCCACTTTAGCATTGAGAAATGTATTGAGGGTAAAGTCAAAATGACTGACACAACAAGTAAGCCTGGTAGGTCAACCATGAGAAGAAAGCAGTTTTTAACTACTGAAGTACTCCATGCTAAAGTGTACTTCTTTTTCAAAAGGGTAGAGAAGTGCAGAAGCTATAGCAGTAGTACAAATGAAAAGTAAAAGAGAGAACAAGAGCAGTTTTTTAAGCAATTGTCTTTGATTGTGGTATCAGTTGAGTGTTAAAGGATGCATGATGTTTCAGGAGGAGAAGGACCAGCAGTGGAAGAGAGCCATGGATTATCTGAGTGCCGTGTCTGAGCTCAACTACATGACCCAGATCGTCATAATGCTCTATGAAGACAACAATAAGGTACATCCTGCTCTCACTGTCTGTTCTGCTCCTTTGAGGCACAGAATAAACATAAGTGAACTGTAATAACTGAGCTGTGGACTGTGCAATCTCAATAGAGTGCCAGGTTTCCGTGAAACACAGAGCAGCAGAGTTAGAAAAATCCTTATTTGTCCGGGATAGCAGAAGGAGTTCGTCTGTTTTGTTGGGTAGAGAGCGGAGGTTCGCCAGATGGATGCTCGGCAACGGCGTCCTGAATCCGCGCTGTCTGAGCTTCACGAGCGCGCCGGCTTGCTTCCCCCGTCTGCGTGTCCTGAAGCGCTTAATCAGCGCCACAGCTCCCCCGACAACAATGTCCAGCAAAACATCCGAATAGTCGAAAACCGGTGAAATATCGGGTGGTGTGTACTGCCGAATGTCCAGCAATTTCGTCTCTGGTGAAACTGATTGCAGGGATATAACTAAAGACAGGACAAACTAACAAAAACATAAAAACAACTGCGGAGCATGCCACGGAGGCAGCCATCAGCGTCGGCGCCATCTTACCATCTTCAAAGTGCTTCAAAGAAATGTGACAATTGTGATATTTTGTTAACTCAGGACCCATCCTCTGAAGAACGCTTCCATGTGGAACTGCATTTCAGCCCTGGGGTCAAAGTATCTGAGGAGGAGAGCGCTCCGATGGGCTTTGGCTTCCGACCAGCCTCTGCTGAAGTAACTGACTTTCCTTTGTTCCATTTTCTCATTATGTTTGGATTAGATTGTTGTTCAGCTAATGATAGCTAGGTTTGTTTGCTGAAGTTTCCATGTCTGTGTTTGTGTGTGTTTACATAGAATGATCAGAAGCAAACAGACCCTGGTAGTTTGGAAAATCTCGTACAAGATGAGCCTGACCGCGCTTTGCCCCTTTCAGAGGCCATCAGCACCCAGAGGAAATCCCCTCTGATCCGGAACCGCAAGACTGGCTCCATGGAGGTATCTCACTCAGCCACCTACTATGCCAACCACTGAACAGTGTGCTTTCAAAATACTTTTATAAATCTCTGTGGTCAGAATCCGGCTGGATTTTCTTCATTTGTTGTGTGCACAGGTCCTGTCAGAAAACTCGTCCTGTAAAGGTGGCAGCTATCGCCTCTTCCCCTCCTGCTCACGTCAGTCTCCAGAGATGAAGCAGAGCGGATTAGGTTGGTATCGTGTGTCTGTCCCTCACTCAGCCTCAACAACTGCTGTTTATCTCTTCTCCCTGACAGGAAATCACCCTCTGAATCCAACGCAACACTATACTGCATGCTATTTCGGGTGTAAACTCCATTAGCTGACTGCTTTCATGGATGTTACCAAGGAAATTGGTGGATACAAATTTTGGATCCAGAGATGGAGTTTGGTGTGTGGGAGTGGGATGTTGTTAATTTTTAGGAATCATTCTCCAAGAATTCATTCTTCTGCTCTATTTAAAACTAGTGCTCTGATCTCTGATGTCAGTTTAGTTGGTTATCTTTACGCAAAGCTGTTATCTATGAAAGAAAGTGCCATGAATATTTCCTGCAGTTTTAAAACTTAAAAGTTTTGCATGGAAAAAAACACATTTGACAAGGGTGTAAATGAGCAAATAATCCTGCATGCAGTCAGACATATTTCATACCTAACTATCTGTAGATTTGAAATGATTAATTTGTCTAATCATATATTTACTATCAATGACATGTGAATGCTGACGTTCATATATTCATATACT
This sequence comes from Sinocyclocheilus grahami, assembly GCF_001515645.1. Taxonomy (NCBI): domain Eukaryota; kingdom Metazoa; phylum Chordata; class Actinopteri; order Cypriniformes; family Cyprinidae; genus Sinocyclocheilus; species Sinocyclocheilus grahami. The sequence continues at coordinate 945,259 of NW_015505463.1, read as the reverse complement.
CGTTCATATGACTATATACTGAGCATACTCATCTGCCATTTCACTGAAGTTGTTTTTTTTTTGTATTTATTTATTTATATTTTATTTTTTCATAATTGTTCCTAATAGATATAAGGTATATACTTTCAAGAATATTTCCCTGGCAAGAACATTGCTTCTGTCTTTTGTTAATTAGATTTTGCTCTACTAAGCCTCTGTCATTGATGTTCGCCAAACCGCAATGGTTTTGGCACGAGTCATATATTATGGCTTTATAATCCTCTCACTCTCTCTGCAGTAACTGTTGTGTTTTGATTAATAAGTGCATGTGGTTGGTGTGCACACTAATTCCATGATCTAACCCCCTCTGCAGGCTCTCAGTGCGCTGGCCTCTTCAGCACCACCGTCCTGGGGGGCTCCTCTAGTGCCCCCAACCTTCAGGACTACGCACGCACACACCGCAAAAAATTCTCCTCGGGCAGTTTGACCTATAAAGACGGTATGTGCTCAGTCCAGCTCCTTCTCTCATAGAGATAATAAAAGAGTTTAGAAGCTAGAAACTAGTTAAAGGGCACTTCCAGTAAATGTGAGTAATGTACATTTTAGGATTAAGAACATTCATTGCATCAGGTCTTGAGTGTGTATCACACATCTTGCTGTCATACTCAACATTTCACGTCTGGTTCATTTTCACGATCTTGAATGTGTGGTGTCCAAAAACTCATGGAGTCTACAGTGCCATTCATCGTCTTTCATAAATTGTCTTTGTTGACTTGTCATTTGTCATATTTTGTGAGCAGTGTTTTATTTTTGACATCATTTAATTGGAAACACATATGTTTATGTACCATTGCAGGAATCCAAAAAAGTTTGAAGCAAAAACATGGTAAAAATTTTGATTTTGTGAACAGCAAACTGAATATAAACTCTGACCTTGCCTTCCACTATATAAAGGGGCTATTTGCTACATGATCACTTTTTACAATTCAGACTCCGATACAGTGGGTATAGAAAAGAATCACTCCCCTTTAAAATAATTACATTTTGTTGCCTTGCAGCCTGAAGTGTATGGAACTGTTTTGCTGACTTAATTAGAAATAAAGAAATAAAGAAATGTACAAAGAAATGTAAAACAGCAAATATAAATAAATAAATATATAAATAAATATACGAAGAAAAGTAAAAAAGCAAAAATAAATAATTATTTATAATTTTATTTCCTTATGTATTTTTTTTCCACATTTATTTATTTTTTCTTTTATTTATTTATACATTTATTTATTTCCACTTTTATTTATTTTCACATATATGTATTTATTTACGTATTTATTTCTTTATTTCCACATTTCCTTATTTATGCATTTATTTATTTTCGCATTTATTTATTTCTACATTTCTTTGTCCGTAGGGTAATGAAGAGGGCGTGTCTTACATCAGGACTAGCAATCGAGCCAGAGTAGGCGAGGGGTAAGCTTTGAGGCCACAGTGACACCTTGTGGTGCCCAAACGATGTACGAGAAGTGTAGCCTACATGAGGTGCCCGTTGATAGTGTGGGATGAATGATTTAGATGGGCAATATGGCCAAAATCTTATATCACAGGTTATTATTTCAATTTCACGTGGGGGTTTGTTTCGGCTGGGAAGCGTGCAATCTGTGATCGAGTGCATTTGCTGAAGCTCGTGAAAGCCTGCAATCGTTGTAGTTGTTTTTTAGGTTTCACTTTCAACGCATACAACGCATGTTTCAAAAATTGTAATCAAGAAAAAATATTTGACAAAATTTCAAAATGAATGCTAAATGATATTTGACAGTGAATGCATCTCCACTGCACAGCCGCATACAATCGTTGTTGTCAGTCTCAAATATTAAACATGTTTTAGGCTATAATGTTTGGCGTGTGTGTTTCACTAGCTCCGTTCCCATGGACACCTTTTGTTTGATCTAATTCTGGATATTTCCAGCCTAAGACGTGTGATTAATCAGCCAATTGATCCGTATCTAAAGCCGTGTCTACAGCAAGAGAACCCATTACGGGAAGTGGCGCGAGACGATAAATCTTCTACAGTAACTGATGCCTCTTTCCATCCCGAATCTTTGAAACATGCGTTGAAAGTGAAACCTAAAAAACAGCGCGCATAAGAAAGCACACTTTCAGGAGCTTCAGCAAATGCACGTGATCACAGATTGCACGCTTCCCAGCCTAAACAACCCCCCACTTGAAATTTAAATAAGATTTTGGCCATATTGCCCATCTAAATCATTCATCCCACACTATCAACAGGCGCATCATGTAGGCTACACTTCTTGTACATCGTTTGGGGACCACAAGGTGTCACTGTGGCCTCAAAGCTTACCCCTCGCCTACTCTGGCTCGATTGCTAGTCCTGAGGTAAAACTTGCCCTCTTCATTACCCTACGGACAAAGAAATGTATAAATAAATAAATGTAAAAATAAAATAAATGTGGAAATAAATAAATACATAAATTAATACATAAATGTGAAAATAAATAAATGTGGAAAAAAAACAAATAAGGAAATAAAATTATAAATAATTATTTATTTTTGCTTTTTTACTTTGTATATTTATTTATTTATATTTGCTTTTTAAAATTTTTTTGTACATTTATTTTTTTTCTTTATTTCTAATGATGGCAGGATTGGCATTCCATAGAAGTGAAGATGGACACCGTTTTTGTTTTTATCCAGCTGGATTTACTCTTTAACTTTAACTTATAACATTCGAATGAAAGATATAACACCAACATGTCAGAAAAATAAATAAATAAATAAATAAAAAACCTGAATCACTGAGTATGAAAAAGGATCACCCCCTTGCGTCAGTATTTTGTTGAACCATCTTTTGCTTTAATTACAACCTTTAGTCTGTTGGGATTTGTCTCTATTAATTTTGCACGTCTAGACTTTGCAATATTTGCTCACTCTTCTTTGCAGAACTGCTCAAGTTCAGTTTAATTTGATGGTGAGCGTTTGTGGACTGCAAAGTCATTCCACAGATTTTCAGTGGGGCTTAAGTGAGCTCTGACTAGAACATGCAAGGACATTCACCTTTTTCTCCTTCAACCACTGTGTGCTCAGATTTCTGTGTGATTTGGGTCATTGCCTTTAACTTCTCATTGACAACTTTCTGGCAGAGGGCAGCAGATTTTCCTCAAGAATTTGACTGTATTTTGCCCCATCCATTTTTCCTCCTGTACTGACAAGTAGAGCCCGACCGATATGGGTTTTTTTAGGCCGATACCGATACCGATATTAGGGAGTAAAAAAAGGCCGATATCGATATATCGGCCGATATTCTTTGTGTATATTATAGTACAGTACCAGTCAAAAGTTTGGACACTTTCCCATTCGTGTGTCCACACATTTGACTGGTACTATATATAGAATACTGTATATACATAAACAGAATATATATACATAAACACATTTTTTGCAATGATCACTCAAATGTGGTGATCAAACACTTATAATGACATGACAGAGAGGAGGCAGGGCATTTAACAATTTAACAATAAACTTTATTATCCAAAATGAGTCTGACATCAGTGCACTGAACAGTGAAGTTGAAGTTTATTCAACTTTAATACAATTCAATTCCATTCAACTTTATTCCGTTAAAGTTTATTTCAGATGCCTCTTTCCATCCCGAATCTTTGAAACATGCGTTGAAAGTGAAACCTAAAAAACAGCGCGCATAAGAAAGCACACTTTCAGGAGCTTCAGCAAATGCACGTGATCACAGATTGCACGCTTCCCAGCCTAAACAACCCCCCACTTGAAATTTAAATAAGATTTTGGCCATATTGCCCATCTAAATCATTCATCCCACACTATCAACAGGCGCATCATGTAGGCTACACTTCTTGTACATCGTTTGGGGACCACAAGGTGTCACTGTGGCCTCAAAGCTTACCCCTCGCCTACTCTGGCTCGATTGCTAGTCCTGAGGTAAAACTTGCCCTCTTCATTACCCTACGGACAAAGAAATGTATAAATAAATAAATGTAAAAATAAAATAAATGTGGAAATAAATAAATACATAAATTAATACATAAATGTGAAAATAAATAAATGTGGAAAAAAAACAAATAAGGAAATAAAATTATAAATAATTATTTATTTTTGCTTTTTTACTTTGTATATTTATTTATTTATATTTGCTTTTTAAAATTTTTTTGTACATTTATTTTTTTTCTTTATTTCTAATGATGGCAGGATTGGCATTCCATAGAAGTGAAGATGGACACCGTTTTTGTTTTTATCCAGCTGGATTTACTCTTTAACTTTAACTTATAACATTCGAATGAAAGATATAACACCAACATGTCAGAAAAATAAATAAATAAATAAATAAAAAACCTGAATCACTGAGTATGAAAAAGGATCACCCCCTTGCGTCAGTATTTTGTTGAACCATCTTTTGCTTTAATTACAACCTTTAGTCTGTTGGGATTTGTCTCTATTAATTTTGCACGTCTAGACTTTGCAATATTTGCTCACTCTTCTTTGCAGAACTGCTCAAGTTCAGTTTAATTTGATGGTGAGCGTTTGTGGACTGCAAAGTCATTCCACAGATTTTCAGTGGGGCTTAAGTGAGCTCTGACTAGAACATGCAAGGACATTCACCTTTTTCTCCTTCAACCACTGTGTGCTCAGATTTCTGTGTGATTTGGGTCATTGCCTTTAACTTCTCATTGACAACTTTCTGGCAGAGGGCAGCAGATTTTCCTTGACTGTATTACTGTATTTTGCCCCATCCATTTTTCCTCCTGTACTGACAAGTAGAGCCCGACCGATATGGGTTTTTTTACCGATACCGAGATACCGATATTAGGGAGTAAAAAAAGGCCGATATCGATATATCGGCCGATATTCTTTGTGTATATTATAGTACAGTACCAGTCAAAAGTTTGGACACTTTCCCATTCGTGTGTCCACACATTTGACTGGTACTATATATAGAATACTGTATATACATAAACAGAATATATATACATAAACACATTTTTTGCAATGATCACTCAAATGTGGTGATCAAACACTTATAATGACATGACAGAGAGGAGGCAGGGCATTTAACAATTTAACAATAAACTTTATTATCCAAAATGAGTCTGACATCAGTGCACTGAACAGTGAAGTTGAAGTTTATTCAACTTTAATACAATTCAATTCCATTCAACTTTATTCCGTTAAAGTTTATTTCACTTCGAAACATTCATTCACGGATTTGCGCTACGGTCTTCACACACAGACGAAACTTACTAGAGAAGTGTGAAGTGTGACATAATATACCTCTGTAAATAAATACAATATAAATTCACGTCTCACGCACTTTAATGCCCTTTGAATGTAACGTGTATGTTCCCTTGGAACTGGAATCATGGCGGAATTTCATGTGAAGTCCACTTAGCAGGGCACTTACGGTCGAGTAAGACAACGCTTGAATGCTGCTGCCTGAACAAGAGACCTCCTTACTGAAGTGAAAGTGTTGACTGGTGTCACTATCTCGGGAATGCGCCGGCGGATCTCCACCCCGGGGGCTATCGATGCGGGGGTGGTCTCATTCAAAAGCGGGCCTTTAGACGTACACTCGATTCGTGTTCGAGAGGGTTCCACACTCGATTCGCGTTCAAGAGGGTTCCTCGAGCTGAAGGGATCCCCCAAATTTGGTGCGGGTTCGCCGCGCCGTTACGGAGATATGGCCGTTCAAAGTTTCAATGGTTTTCCATAGACTTAAGCTTCAAAAGCGTTTCATCCAGGTCGCCAGTAGCAAACAATGGAGCGCGCTCTGCTGGACAAACTGAGTAATTACACCCTTTCAAGCATTTTATCTGCGTTATATGTTCTGTAAAAAAAATTCATATCGGCAGCATATTCACTGATACCGATATATCGGCAACAGGCTTGTATCGGCCGATAATATCGGCAAAACGATATATCGGTCGGGCTCTACTGACAAGTGCTCAAGTCCCTGCTGCAGAGAAACACCCTCATAACAGAATATTACCAGCTCCATACTTTACTGCAGGAATGCTGTTATTTTGATGGTGAGCTGTATTGGATTTCCGCCAGACACATCGTTTGGTGTTGAGGCCAAATATTTCAATTTTTAGTCTCATCTGCCTCAGAATCTTCAAGGTGTGTTTTGGCAAAGCTCAGTCTGACTGCATGTAGCTTTTCTTGAGGAGTGTCTTTTTTCTTGCAACCCTCCCATACAAACCACAGTTGTGGAGAATTTGTGATATTGTTCACATGCACACAATGACCACTCTTTGTCATAAATTCCTGCAGCTGCTTCAGAGTTGATGTAGGCCTCTTGGTCGCCTCTCTGAGCAGTTGCCTCCGGCTCTTTTATCCAGTTTGGAGGGACGTCCTGATCCAGGGAGGGTCTGTGTTGTACCAAATACCTTCCACTTCTTAATAATAGACTTCAGTGTGCTTCTAGGCATTGATAAAGCCTTTCAAATGTATTTGTATCCATCTCCTGACTTGTGCCTGTCCACAACTTTATCCCGGAGATCTTTTGACAGTGCCTTGCCACCCATAGTTGATTGTTTGCTTCAGTTGCACTACCAAGGACTGAAATGCTCCAGGAAAGCTCTTTGCGTGCTGAGCTACTTAAAATGATCACAGTTGAAAGTCAAATGGCTTTGTGTGCCATTGAAAAGGTGATTAGCTACACCTGATTTTACAAGTCATTTTTAGGAGGGGGTGATCCTTTTGCCAACTAAGTTGGTGATGATTCTGTTTTTTGTTTTTTTTCTGACATGTTGGTGTGTCCGTCTTCATGTCAGGCTGAAAAGCAACATAATGTGATTATTTTAAAGGGGGAAATTATTTTCTATACTCACTGTACACTACCGTTCAAAAGTCTGAGGTATGTAATTTTTTTTACATGTTTGGAAAGAAATCTTATATGTGCAGAAATACAGTAAAAACAGTAATATTGTGAAATGTTACATTTTAAAATCTGTTTTCTATACATTATATTTGATATTATTTAGAATGTATATTAAAAGGTTATGTATTCCTATTATGGCAAAGCTGAATTTTAGCAGTCTTCATTGTCACATGACCCTTCAGAAATCAATCCGATATGCTGATTTGGTGCTTAAGAAACATTTCTTACTATTATCAATGTTGAAAACAGTTGTGCTGCTTAATATTTTTGTGGAAACCTTGCTACATTTTTTCAGGATTTAAATAATAGAAAGTTCAAAACAACATCATGTATATGAAATATACATTTTTTGTAATATTATTTTCTGTCACTTTTGATCAAATTCAGTTCATCCTTGCTGAATAAAAGTATTAATTTCTTTAAAAAAAAAATCTTACTGATCCCAGACTTTTGAACAGTAGTGTATCACATCACTTTATTTGGTAACACTTTACAATAAGATTCTATATGTTAACACTAGTTACACATTTTACAGAATCTTGTTAATCTTGGTTAATATCATATGTAGGCATTTACAATAAATTTGCAACGTTTCAAGTTTTTCAAAAATGTAAAAAAATTGAATTAACAATGAACAATAACATTAACCTAAACTAATACATACTGTAAAAATGACTGGTGATTGTTAGTCTTGACAGTTGATGTTAATAGACTGAACCTTATTATAAAGGGTTACACAATATTTGGGGTTTGAAATTATTACTAAATTCGATAAGTGGCCATTAGCTTTGGATTTCACTCTAATTTGGTATTTTATCTGAAACTGCATTGACAAATTGTCTTTCCGGTCCATACTGGAGTGCTCTCACATCCCCCGATTCCTTCCAGAATGTTCAGTTTGTATGCTCATGGTGAATCCTATTGTCCACAAGGTGTCAGTGTGACAGTGTTTGGAGTTCTCCCTGTTTCAGTTCCCATTTCCTGTGTCTTGTTTTGTTTACTGCTGTTTTGCAGTTCTAACTTTACTCTTCCATTTGTTGCTATCGTATACATGAGCCCGTTCATTTAACCATATTAGCTTCAGTTAAAATCTCTGGCTGGTCTCTAGGACTGGCCGGTCATAGAACCCAATCCCCAGTCTCTTTGTCTTCACTGTTGTGTGTGGTTGTGTCCTGTGAAGGCATGTGCTGTTACCCTACAGACTCCCAAAGTTGCTTACAAAGCGAGGGGTCGATCTGACCGTCTCCAGCTTTTCATGATTCTGTCCAACATTTTGTTTGTTCTGAGAGATGACGTCTGGTAAGATGGCATCTGTATTTATAGTAGAGAAGTGCCCATAAAGTGACAAGCCGGAAATATTACTGTAGCCAAAGTGTTATAAATAGATTCACTCGTTTACAGTGGCAACTATGTGAAGACATTTAAGCAGTTAAGATAAAGATCCTCTTACTGTCATTTTTTTATTTTCTCTACCTGAGCTAGGAATAGCCTCAATAAACCCATTTGTGAGGTTGAAATCTTACTTCCTCGTAATAAGGAACATTGTCACTCTTTAGCTGAAAGTTTAAATCACATTGAGACACTAAACACTGCTCTTCTGCTTTCTGACCCAGTGTTTCTGAGTCTGTAGTCACAGTAGAAACCCAGCCCTACACTCCTCACCCTACTATCCTTGACAGTCTCACACCTTCAGCTCTGTAACACCATCCCCATCCTCTACAGGTGTACTGTAAAATATGGTAACTCTAGTGACCTTTTTTATTTCCTCAGAGTTGTTGTCTATGCCGGCAGTAAAGCGATTTTCTGTGTCGTTTGCAAAGCATCCGACTAATGGTACGTCTGCTTCTCTTCAAGTATATTTCCACTTCCTCCACCTCCCTTTGTTTTGCATGTCAATGGAAATTGGAATTTTTGGTCGGTTTAGTTTTCTTCTGTTTTCACGTGATTTCTGCCATGTTTCCTTCGACCTCTCCAGTTTCATCATCTTTTTAACCATTCAACAATTCTCAAACCCTTCCCACATACACCACTATCGCTATCTGTAACCTCCTGCGGACAGCTCTCACTCTCACCCAGTGACTCGATGTTAATCAGTTACGGATGACTGTTCGTGTGAATGAGTTTAAACACGTGTTTGTTTTCTGTGATTGATTGTGTGTGCACAAGTCTGTGGGAAGGTGGGTGTATTACACTGCAAAAAAAAAAATCATGTTCTTAATCAGTATTTTTTTGTCTTGTTTTACATTTGGGGAGCAAACTTATATAAGATACACTATAGTTCAAAAGTTTGGGATCAGTTGATTTTTATTTTCTTGAAAGAAATTTATATTTTTGATCTATTTAATGAATCGTTGCTGTATAAAAATGAGACGGTAAAGACGTTTATAATGTTACAAAACATCTCTATTTCAAATAAATGCTGTTCTGTAGAACTTTCTTTTAAAATAGTATCACAGTTTCCACAAATATTCATATTAAGCAGCACAATCTCAATGTTGATAATAAGAAATGTTTCTTGAGCACCAAATCTGTATATTAGAATGATATCTGAAGGATCATGTGACACTGAAGAATGAAGTAATGGCTGCTGAAAATTCAGCTTTTCCATCACGAGAATAAATTACATTTTAAATATATTAAAATAGAAAAGATTTATTTATTTTTACAAATGTAATAATATTTCACTATATTTTTGTATTTTTGATCAAATAAATGCAGACCTCGTGACCATAATAGCTTTTGTTTTCAAAAACATTAAAAAAATCTCTCTAACCCCAAACTTTTGAACAGTAGTATATGTCAGAGAGAATATCTTCAATTAATTTGTTAAAAACAATTTGACAGTGTGCTGAGAAAAATAAGTTAATTTAAGATATATTCTCTGCAAACGAGTTGTATGATGTTTTATGTACTATTCTACAGTAATTAAATTTAGTTTGTAATAAGGATGCTTTGATATTCCTACTGCAAAATAAATACAAAAAAATACTACTGATTAAGATAATGATTTTTTTTTTCTCGCAATGTACAATTATAAATAGATATTGAAGATAATGAATCTGTACCATTACTGGACAGCACACCAATAACTGAACCCTTCCCCTGTCCACAGTTGTCATTGCTCTGGTATTGTTGGACAGTGTTTTTCACTGTTTTGAAAGTATTTAAATATAGCAGAAAGTGATTGTTCACAGGGAAATGATTCACCTGTCACTCTTTTACTCCATTAATCTTCTCTCCAAGTTTATTTAAGATTAATGTTGTTGTGAATTGTAATTGGGTCAAAGACGAGACGTCACCATTTTGGTGTCCGCATCAAATGAAATTGACAAAAGTCCTTTTAAATACATAAAAAACTTGTTAAATGCAAGTGAAGTGTCTACTTTCATATTTCAAATAACGTTTGTGAAAATAAAATGTCAAAAAAATGTTCCAAAGCGTAATGGTCCGAACTTTGATTTTTAAAACATATAAAATACCAAGTTAAAAATATATATTTGTTTTCTTGGCATTTTCAAATGAGCTGATGATTGATGTTCCGCTGCCATCTACTGGTTATACTGGTAATTTCATGTCATTCTCATCTTAAAAGTCTTTGTTTTCCACAAGGAGACAAATTTTGGGCAATTTGTTCATCTTCGAGAATCTTTAATTTTACTGCACAACTATAGAGTTAAAAAAGTGTTGGCTGTGTTATATTAAAAGGAATATGTCTTACTGTTTTTTTTTTATTATTTAAATAACCAGGGGACTTTTGTCCCCAAAATGCAGTTTGTCAGAGGTCATTCAGTGTAACAGGAACAAGAAGCCATTCTGAAATCATATAAAAATGCGCCTATGTATACTACGCCCTTAAAGTATGTACTCTTTTGGTGAAGAAAAAGTACACATTTTTGAGTGTGTAGTAGAAGAGTAGGCAAGCTTTGGGACATACTATCACGTCACACAATTGCGTCTTTAAAGGACCGCTCTGTCGCACCTGTTGCAAGCACCCTGTCACTGTAAACTGGCCTGTCAATCATCTTGTCACAGTTAACATCCTTCACATTTCATTTCATTTCACTTCCTACCGTACTGGAGAGAAAAGAAGTAGCTTGTTGATCTGCCAGTCGCGGGTCTTTAATGCGGAGAACTCTGCTCATATTTTCTGCATAATGATGCATTTAAAAGTTCATGACCAAATGGATGTTTATAGAAGTTCACATTGCTGTTGCAGATGAAATATAACATGGATAACAATAAATAAATGTTTTTTTTTACCAGGTTAAATGTTGATTATTAGTAACTCAAACCCCTTTTTGTAAACCTCTCTACCTAACCGTCGATCGCGTGCATCCGCCACTTTTGTAGTTTTTCTAATGCGTTTTATTCGTGTTTGTAGCTCTGGACCGAATCTTTTGCCAAAGCTTTGCCAATTTTAGCCATTAGAGTGTGCACGGATCCACACTTAAAAAATCGACCTGAAATAGTAGACCATCCGGGGACTTTTGGCATACTCTTTTCAACATACCATGTATGCTTTGGGACACACTTATTCTAATCTCACATACTATTTAGGATGGATAGTATGAACATTGGGGCTGTGTCCGAAATCGCCCCCTATACCCTCATTCACTATTCCCTACATTAGGTCACTAATTCAGTTCACTAGAAGGAGTGAATGAAAACGAATAGTGAATTCGGACACTGAGTGCACCTGAAGAGATGCCGCTTTTGCATAGTTTGTGCTTGCTGTTTATTAATCATTTGAAACTAGCAAACTAGCAGCTCCAGTAGTAAGATTAAAGGATTTATCTTGAATTCTGTCACGGAAATTATGTATAAACCCTAATCAAACAATTTAATAATCAATTTACAATTAATTTATACCGGTGTTGTACATTATGCTGTACGCCATGGATGAGCGCTTTGTAAAAATGAACGGATTAATTATTCAGCTGCGGGTGCCATCTTCTGGCGAGACGCGGGAATTCATTCGGCACGTGACTCTCACGGTGCATTATGGGCATTCTCTAGCCATTGAGCGTGCACCAGTTGTACACTCGTTTTTGCAGTGCATTGTGGGATTGAATGAGTGCACTCGAGAACGTCCACTATGGTTTCGGACACCGCTAAAAATGGCTGTTCCCTCAATAGTGCCCTATTTAAGGGTATAGGGGGCGATTTCGGACACAGCCAGTGATAGTCATTCGACAGTCTGTGACATCATCAAATGGCACCTGGAAGACCACCTGGTGCTGCAAGAAAAGTTTATTGCTCTTAAATATTTGATAATTTCACCTTTACAAAAACACGTCATTCAGTGAAATGCCAAAAAAACACTTTTATTGTTAGATTTTTTGAAAAATAAGTAGATGTTGTGAATAATTGTGATTGACTTTACTGGCCAAGCTCAGTGTTTGATACAGGTGGCCAGTTGATTGCCTGCAATATAAGCTGAAGTAGAAGTTTTGTCATTCAGGGTAATGTTTTTGTCATTTACACGTCCATTACACTGAATGACAGTATCACTGTGTAAATAACAATTTTAGCATCTTACTTAACATATAAATTAGGAATATTTAGCACTGACAAATATATGTTAAACTGAATAAATATTATTATTTTAATGCGTTTTTGTATTGTTTAGTTTGAAAAACACTTTTATTGTTAGATTTTTTGAAAAATAAGTAGATGTTGTGAATAATTGTGATTGACTTTACTGGCCAAGCTCAGTGTTTGATACAGGTGGCCAGTTGATTGCCTGCAATATAAGCTGAAGTAGAAGTTTTGTCATTCAGGGTAATGTTTTTGTCATTTACACGTCCATTACACTGAATGACAGTATCACTGTGTAAATAACAATTTTAGCATCTTACTTAACATATAAATTAGGAATATTTAGCACTGACAAATATATGTTAAACTTAATAAATATTATTATTTTAATGCGTTTTTGTATTGTTTAGTTTGTGTTATTGATAAATTTTAGATGCCCACAAACAGAGAGAGCTGCTAGGCACTGTAAAAAGCTAATAAAGTAAATGCAGACCTAGTAGCTTTGGTGGCACTCTTAAAGCCCGCTCACACCAAGAACAATAACTGTAAAGATAACTATAATGATAGAGAATAATAGCTTACCAATATTTCTGAACAGAGAGTCCCCCCTCACTACAGTATGTCACAAGTTCAGTAGAGGCCATTGAGGGGATTCTCCACCCAAAATACTGTTCCTGATAATGTCTTTTACGGTATGTTGGCAAAAAGAACATATTCATAAATGTATCTGCAAGCAACAATTTTTGAGACCGAGCAAGTCAGAAACAAAGTGACAAGCTAAGCAAGCATGGCAAGCATGCTTATTACTTTTCAACATCTGCTTCTGCAGTCATTTACTCAGGAATATTATTAAAACTAATTTAATGATACAGACTAATACTAAAACATTGCAATTATGGGCACAATGATAATATTACTTTCGTATATGGAAAAACGTCACTCACAGTAACAAACCATGGTCATTCAGCGTAACAGATATATTTATGTAAAAATTAAACAATTGACTTATTCTGACCTGTACTTATTAAAATACATAAAAGAATACATGATCATATTAAATGTTATTATATTTTAAATGACTTTCACTTCCTTACAGAAACGTCTTGCTGACAAATGAGTAAAACCTAAGGACATTAGCAAAGTATAAAGATTTAAAAATGAAAGCTAATTGGTATTTGAGGTCTGCACTGTGATCCTTAAATATAGTCTTTTAATTTATCAAATGATTCTTGTTTAAAATATGCCTAACAAGATGTATTGGTATGTAAATATTGTTACACTGAATGACACTTTAGTGGGTGTCTTCTGTAAATTATGGTAAAAAATGTATGATAGTCTTTTTTTTTTTTTTTTTGCTTAGAAAAACATAAAATTAAACAGGATACATTCTAATGTATGGGGAAATATAACATTTAAAGCTGTATTAAACTTACATTTCTTTGATGCTTTTCGTCTTTGACCCAATTATGTTAAATGTTGTAAATGTTAAGCTATGAAACCAAGGAGTGTTTTTCTCTGGTTCTTCATGGGAAGCAGCTTAAAATCTGAAATGCCACAAACGACAAAGACTAAACATTTCTTTCAAATTGAAATCGACATTTTCAGTTTATGTGATTAAAATGTCCTACCACACTTGCAGATACGGATTAACTAGACGGTGTCTTTTGTGCTTCTCTACACTTCATTGATAGACACATGTGCTGTGTATAAACTGCATGTTGATGTTATGTTGGTTAAGATGATCAGTGTTTTCTCTCTCGGTAAAAGAAACGTCTTGCGTATGTTGGATGTCTGGAGGTGTTGTCTAGTGTAAACAGACCTGAATGGAGGTGATAACAAAGGTCAAGAACAATGCAAAAAACTGCTTGTGAAATGATATGAATTACTGCAGTGTGTTATGTAGGTGTATTTGCACACAGTTCTGTATGTGTTCAGTACATCTCAGGCAGAGCTTAAAGATGGTCCCTGATCCACCTACACAATCCCCATTCCCTGCCACATCCCACACACTCTACCCACCACACATTCCAAGCCATCCAGCTCTCAAAACCTTTCACGTAGGAGCCTACAGCCATGTCTCTGTAGTTATTAAGAAATACTCGTTTACCTTCATGTCTCTGAGATGAGTGCATGCAAGGAGTAGGTGTAGTATAGGGTGTAACAAATATAATTAACTGACTTAATATAAATGGAAAATACACAGCATGATATAAAAAACAAATATGTATATTCGTGTTGGAAGCATTGGTTATGATCTAATGACAAATACTGTTAACCTAATAAAACTCAAGTATGCACTGAGGCTGCTGATATTTTTTTTCTTTTTTTTCAGGGTTTTTTTTATCACCTCAGCTCTTTAATAGATTGTCCTTTATAAATTGCATTAATTAACAACTTTTACAACAAAACTGTACAAATAGAATAATTTGTTTTGTAATATTTTTAAATGATTGAAATAAAATAAGGAATCATTGAATTTTTTTTTATTAAATAATTGAATATTCAAATGAAATAGATAGATGAAATCCATATTTGTTACGATCACTAACATTACCAGAAAATTATTAAGCAGCACAACTATTTTCAACATTGATAATAATAAGAAATGATTCTTGTGCACCAAATCAGCATATCAGAATGATTTCTGAACGATCATGTAATTCTGAAAATTTACACCTAAAAAAATACATTAAAATAGAAAACAGTTATTTCAAATTGTAATAATATTTCATAATATTGCGGCTTTTACAGTACTTTTGATTAAAAAAAATGTAGCATTGGTAAGCACAATAGACTTTTGAAAAACATTCAAAACTTTTGAATGGTAATGTAGTACATTCAATTCCTCTAGTAATAAAAGAGAACAAAATAATATACCAAAAAATATCACCCTCTTAGGTGATATTTCAGACTTTTCGAGAGAAATTAATTCGACCATACAAAAGAGTGTAAATTACTTTTGTTAAAGGTGCCAGTCAGATTTAATTTAAATTAACATAAATTCATAAATTAAAGAAGTACTCTTGTTTGATAGTTTGGTACTCATACAAACTATTCAGACCAGTATTTATAAAGCGGACAGAACAGATTTAAACATGTCTGTACAGAAGAGGTTGGAGTAGCATTAGGGTGATCTCCCACTGCTGTGTGTTGGGGTGTGTGGTGTGGCAGATGCATGCCAGTGGCATCTTATTGCAACTGTGTCAGCTTACAGTCGCATCGGCTCTCTGACGTATCAGAAATGACTGACTTGCATGATAGTGGCACATGATTTGCATGCCACAGGCTTCCAGGGATTTGAAAAATAAAATACTGTAATTCTCTCTTCCAAATGTGAGTTTTCACTTTTCACTTTTTTCCACAATGATTAATCAAACCTCTATTACTTCATACATAATCATACATGCACATTGTTATTATTTGAATTTTTTACTAAATTCTCCAGAATCCTGGGTCACTTTCATAAGTAATAGTCATAAGTGATGTATTGTCATGAAATCATATCTCTTATAAAATTCATGCACTGATTACGTGATGATCCACAGGTGCAGTTCTCACATTCATTCCTGTTTTTATTATTATTGTCTCTGCCAGCTCCCTCCTAATTTACATGCGTTGCTTTTATCTACATTAAGAGTGTGGTTTTTCAACTAAAAGAAGTGCATAGAGACTCTAACAACTAATTAAAGGGACTTTTTTTGTTTTACTTGAAGTTGTGTGAGTGTGACATTATGACCAAACTGTGTAATTGTCTTCATTTTTAAATGTAGATTTAGATTTCCTATGTAATACACGATAAGTCTTGAATGAATGATAAGAGGATGTGGTGTTTTTTTTTTTAATGCGTGTACGGTGTGTCTGAATGTTTTCCGCCCGTGACTGTGGTTCTGTCACTAAGGGTTTGGCAGTAGGTGGAATGACTGTTGACATTGGTTCAGTAGTAATAGACTGTTGTGTCACTCTGGGTGCATACTGACGTCTGGATAGAGGACTGTCTTCTCTCATCACTTCTCTCATCTGCAGGTTTTGAAGGCTGCTCCATGGTGCCTTCCATCTACCCCCTCGAGACCCTCCACAACTCACTCTCACTCAAACAAGTCGACGAGTTCCTGACGACTATGTGTGAGAATGCAGGAGATTCCCACACCAGGACAACCAGAGGTGATGCCCATAGCACCACTCTAACATGGCATACATTTAGGACAGTTTTAGGTTAGTCGCAGTTCTTTTGATACTGAAATATAATGCACCTGTGTCCTAACTGTATGTGTGTTTGTCTCCCCTCCTGTAGCTCTCTCAGCCATGTTTGACTCCCAGAACCAGCCCGCAGGGGACTCTTACATCCCTCACAGAGTGCTGTCCTCCTCTGTTTCACTGCGCCAGCGTTCTGATCGGCCACCGTGGTGTGAGTACTGCTGCCCTTAGCTACTTCACGTGGAGAAAACTCATTAAAACTTAGCCATTATGCTAACATGTTACATATATGTTGGATGGACCTGATGTACAAATTATGTTTAAGTGGCAACATATATCATTGTGCAATTGCAAGCTAAATTCATACATTTTTGTGTATGTTGGAATATGATTACTGCCTTCAGCGAAGTAACAAAGTTAACAGTAAAGGGGTTGACCGTACTTGTGCTCAAGATCGTGCTTCGAATGAGAATTAAATGTTGATATTTATACAAACTTTTCAGTTATCAGTTGTTTACTATGCAAGGCTATTGAACACAGTGATAAAATGGTGAAAAATATGAGGCTATAGCTTGTATTGAAGCCCTTGTGAAAAAGAGTTGCGCTTCAGTGTATTGAATGTGCACTTGTAGTGTTCTTCAAATCTTAACAGTATGTTTAAAAAAAAAACTTGCAGATAATAACATAAGGCTACTTAAGTCTACCCTAATGAAAGTACAATTTCAAGACTGTTTAAAAAGTGCACTTTGTAATACTGTCAGATCCAAGTATATCTTAAATGATTGTTTTAATAATCTTTTGTCAGGCTTAAAAGAAGTACACTTATTTTGATTTGTTGACAAACATAAACGTGTAGCGTGCTTGATTATAATTTTAACTAGTGTGTTATTTGATATTACATTTGAAGTTAATATATTTTAAAAGTACCAACTTAAAGCTTCATCATTACTAATTTGTAATTACAAATATATTAAAGTACATTTCATTAAAAATTACATTACATTAAAGTGTATTTTAGTAATCTAAAAAAATATAAATAGATCTTAATTTAAATTTTTTTTTAATCAAAATGTGCATATTTGCTAATACAGCAAACATTGGTTAAAACAGGGCTGAAACATGAAAAAAGGCATTCTCATTATGATAGAAAACAGAAAAAAAAATATTTTTGTGTTGATGCGTTTAGAAAAACATCTAGAGTAACACATAGTAAAAGTTGTCACAATTCATTGTTAAAGTCATTTTTTGCACACACATACAGTATATATGAGAGACACAAATGGCACCTCTATTGCAAAACGAGCCAAATAATGTGTGTGTTTGTGTGTATTTCTCCATGCAGACAGCAGTGGTCCCTCCAGTACGGTGTCAAGCGCCGGCCCTTCGTCTCCCACTACTGCTGACACCTCCCCACGCTTCAGCTTCAGTGAGAAGATCACCCTCACACCGCAGAGCAGCGAGGAGATCCACCCAGCCCCTCACAACAACATCCTCTGCGTGTCCTCCACATCTGCACTCAGCAGCACTGAAACCAGTCTCCCTTCTGAGGACCCCCACCCGTCAATACCATCTCCCATCCTGGAGAGACCCAGTGAAATAGCAGTGGATGGCACAGACTCTGCAGGCCAGTGTCTGACAGAGAGCCCCTGCTGTGACGAAGCACCAAGTCCGGCCCCTGCGGAGCCCAGTGCTCCTTGCTCACACTTGGCCGACAGTCTGCCAACGGAGTCCTTATGTGGTCTTCCCGGCTCTCTGCCTGTGCTCCTGGAGCTCAGAGAGAGCAGCTCAGAGACCGGCTCCAGCGCCCAGACCCCGCTCACCCCTGAGGAGCCAGATGAGTTCTTTGATACGCATGAAACGGTTGATGTGTGGAGGGGAAGCACGGGGACCCTTCCCCACCCTGGCACTCCTCTAGAGGTGGGAGCTCCCCATGTGCCTGAGCCGTGAAGGAAACGCAGACTGGGCAGCTCCCTCATACCTGTGTCCTTCACCCCATCTCAGCACGCTCTCACTGTAGTGCCTCAGACCTTCATAGAGTCCCATACAAGTCAAAGTGGGATTTGCCTACACAGTTTAAGGGAAGTTGAGGAAATGGAGGCCCTCTCAGCGCAGATGCTCCTGTTGAAAATCTGCTTCCTGTGTAATGCCTCACTCTAGTCAAATGGCTAGTGATCAAACATAAGCTGTTAGATACACTGAAATTTTTTTCCGTGCACATATTACCTTCCTCGTCTCCAAATGACTGCATTTTTTTCTTCATTAGCTGGTCTGGAAGATATTTTTCAAAGGGACATGGTATTTGATATTAGTCAAGCTGAACTCTTGAATAATGAACTTGCATAGCTTAATGTATTTTAAAGGGATAGTTGCCCTAAAATTAAAATGGTCATCAATTACTCACCCTCACGTCATTCAAAAACCCATAAAACTTTCTTCGAAACACAAATGAAGATGTTTTTAATGAATCCTGAGAGATTTCTGTCTCTCCATGGAAAGTCCATACAACCAACACTTTGACACTGCACTTTCAATAGAGATCAATAGAGAAAAATATCTCGTTTGTGTTTCGAAGATGAACGAGAAAATCTTGTGGATTTGCAACGGCATGAGGGTGAGTAAAATAATTTTCATTTTTGAGTAAACTATCCCTTTGAGTGAACGCTAACCGTTTTATTACTATTTGCCAAAGCTTGCTATACCACTGTCGTAATTTATTAAATCATTATAAAATACATATAAATGTAGACTATATATATATATATTTATTGACTAATATGCAGCTTACTTTTAACAATGAGACTGCAAATGAACAAGTCTCGTTTTTTTATATTTTAGTTTTTATTTTTGTAAAACATGCAGTGCTCTCACGACTTTAAATAATTAAGTAGTGGTCTTCTTAGCAATTACATTTGTCCTGCTTTGTACTGCTCACCTTTTTGACATTGAAGAACTTTTTTGTACCATGAACCCTCCCGTTTGATCAAATGAAGAGTACAGTGTGACACAAAAATTTTTTTTCTTTTTCTTTTTTCAGTGTGCAGTAAAAAAAAAAAAAGAGAGAAAGAGAAGGATGCTGCTTTTCAGAAGCACACACACTACTGTTTTTCTGTTGATCTGAACCTGATCATGAAAAAAACTGAAGTAAACCCTGGATAGTGGACGTTGTTTACTGAGCATGCAGAAAGTGTGTAAAATTAACTGGCTCTCACTGATATTGAACCAGCTTGTAAGACCTCTAGAATCTAGAGAGGAGCATTTCACTTCCACCCTCCAGCAGCAGCGTCTGTGAATTATTCCACACTGCTCGGAGTACAGTGAAGCACACTGATTCTGAAATCATCTGCCTCTGATAGATTCAACTCAAACGTGTCGTACTGCTGGCGCTGTATGACGTCTGTGCAGTAGTATTAAAGGGATAGTTCACCCAAAAATGAAAATTACCCCATGATTTACTCCCCTTCAAGGCATCCTACTCACTGTACTGTCAGTCGGGGGGGGGGGGGGGGGGGGGGGGTAAAAGTCCTCCTCTAGCGAATCGTTGCGTTTTTGTAAGAAAAATATCCACATTTAAAACTTTATAAACTGTGATCTCTAGCTTCCGCTAACTGTCGTACTCGGGTTCACAATAGAACGCTGTTGTGGCGGATGACGGAGGACGTAGACATAGCATAAGCTCCGGTGAGAAGTGTCTTAACGTTGAAGCGCAGAGGAGAGAGCAAAACAAAACACCGGTCACGAATTAGAAAACGAGGGTTTGTAATGAAAATTGTCCGAGGATTTCGATATAAGCCAAGAGGAGACTGATTTTCCTTTATTAAACAAAGGAAACTTTGCTTCCTTTGCTCCTGTAAACAAAATCTTGTTTTTCGCATATATATTTAGCATATTCTCACCAGACCTTACGCTACGCCTACATCCTCCGTCATCCGCTGGAACGTGACTCTCTCATGAACGCGCGTACGACAGTTAGTGGAAGCTATAGATCACTGTTTATAAAGTTTTAATAAGGATATTTTTATTACAAAAACTGCATCAATTCGCTACAGGAGGCCTTTATTCACCCCCCGGAGCCGTGTGGAGTAGTTTTTATGATGGATGGATGCAGTTTATTGGACTATTGAATCTCAACACCCATTCACTGCCATTATGAAGCTTGGAACCAGGACATTTTTTTTTTATATATATATATATATATAACTCCGATTGTATTAGTCTGAAAGAAGAAAGTCATAAACACCTAGGATGGCTTGAGGGTGAGTAAATAATGGGGTAATTTTCATTTTTGGGTGAACTATTCCTTTAAATGGCACTTTGATTTGCAGTGTTTCAAATAAAAGTGGCATTGTCTGCAGAAAGAATTTGTCTTTTTTTTTTCTTTTCATTTCTTGTGTGTGAATTTACACGGATTAGATTAAAAACGACCAGGATATTCTGTAGTCTACAAGTGGACTTTCCATAATCATTTCAAAAAATGTTAATGTTTGTCATTTAAAAGTCGTCTCAGGTTTGTTGTTAATTTACTGTCGCTGTAGGTGTACGCTTGCAAAAGCATCATTATCTCTAACGGTTATTCATCCTCATACTTGTTGGCATGACAACGAGGTTCTTATCATTCTTCACCTGGAGGGTGTTCATCCTGTAAACCGCGACTGCCTCACGACACACATCTTCAACAAGACAGAGTAAACCATCATCAGAGGATCCCACATTTCATAATACATCTGAATTCAAGTCCCGCACACAATGTATGTATTTCCATATGATTAGGATCAATGAACAGTGGGGTATTGTCGCCATTGCCCGCTGCTGTGCCAAGCACTGTGTTCGGTTTTCTTCAACACAAGGCCATTGTTCGTTTTCATGTCTTTTCTCTTAGAAACAAACGGAGGGAAAAAAACGATAATAGGCATGTGACCCAGACAGTGATGTCACCGTCATGTGAATTCAGCCAGCTGCCAGCTGCCAGATCTCAACACTGGTATGTTGCTGTAATACACTGATTCTCTATGCTCACAAACCTTTCAGTCATCTAGACTAGAGTATATGAACCTCTTTTGTGTCTTTCCAGGCTTGACATCCAAATAAAGTGTATTCAAGTTCAGTTTAATTCTTTAGATTATGTGGAGACAATATTGAGTGTTTTATCTTAAACTGTATTGCACTCAAGATGTAGCAGTGTTTTTATAGTTTACTAAAACTAAAAGAAGAAAAAAAATATATATATATATTTAAAAAAAACTTAGGCTTATTATATATAGTTGCTGAACAAACCCAGTGAACTAAAATAACTAAAACATGTTTTGAAGGGATGTTTTGCACAGCACATCATGACTATTTTCTTTTTACATTTAGTCTTAATCTTTTTTTTAAAAAAGAAAAAAAGTAAAGAATCACACGGACACTTACAAATCTTCAATATAAAATGTGATCAGTGATCTAGTCACTTGATCTGGCAGTCTGCAGTCTGGTACTTGTATGTGTTTGTTAATTTCTGTGGCACTGCGGAGTCACATCTGGGTTTCACCATGTCCGCAGCACAGCCAAATAACCAGTAGCTCAAAAGTTACAGCACCTTAAAAACATTAGAGGCAAGTATTAACTGTGAATCCTCATATATTGTTCCTCAGAGAAATATAAAGAATTATGCTGAACCATATTCTGTCTTGTTGTAAATACAGCTTATCAAAACTCTGCACTTTTCTTTTCTCCAAAGATGAAGGTCAACAATCAAATCTTATAGACTAATAAACAAAACTATGAAAATCATAATTGAATTTTTTTTTTTTAAATTATCTTGTGAAATTTGGACTCAAATGCAACTGAAAAAAGGTTAATTTTCACTTACAACCTTCCTTCTTTAATAAAGGAGTTAAGCCAAGCAAAAGCATAGCAGTACTCAAATGCATGTTCAACCTCACGGTAATATACATGCAAAGCATACAGTACTTTTACAGTAGTTTTCTATTCATCAGACAATGGTATAAGATCATCATCCCTCTCATCTTTGATTCTGCTCTGTGACAAGAGCTTAAACCAGCACTATCATTTATTTCATCAAATCAATTCTTTTTAAGCCTTATATGTTACACTACTGACAATGCACAGAGAAAAACGTTTTATGTCATGTTTTCTATCTGTTATCCTGCTAATTCTGACCAAACAGAAGTAGTGATCTTGCCTTATGTATTTGAATCAGTGGTCAAGAATTTACTTTTCTATATCTATATCCTCATCGTATATTGACTGGACAATAAGAGCTTTTGCAAGTAAGGTTTAAGGTTTATGTGCCATATAAAAGCCACAATGTGCTTTGAACAACATGAAACACACTAATACATTTTTGGAATGGGTTTAAGTGCAGTATCCATGGCTCACATCTGTCATACAACCCTATTCAAAGACATAGAAAAGACTTCCATACATAGATTATTCATTGAACACCATGCATTTCTATTGCCGGAAACTTTGGCTTACATTTGTATTCTCAGTCATCCTTTCTTTCCATTCCTTTACAGTAAGCAATTTTATCCTATACACATTTTATAACCAATAGCAATCAAGGGGAAATCATTTTAAGGTGCTAATGAATATAATTTTCTTCCAAATGGGATAAAATCAGTAATAAAACACACCTCTGAACTTCATAAACACTAAAAAATAATCATAAACTCTGTGAACATACATTTTATACATCATTTAATGACAAAATAAGATTTGATTTCAATACTCCCACTGTTATTCAGCTTTGACAAACATACCATCTAAACATTCTTCATTCAGTTGTTTTTCAGCATCAGTTCACAAACAGAATTTTGTCCTGATCTAGTAGCAATATATTATTTTTGTTATTATCAGTTTAATGTTGTTGTTGATGCCATATATCATATCACTATACAAATTCAAAGCAGTATCATCTCTGAGTCAGGAATGTAAAGTAATTTGTGCAAAACACACAAGCTGCAGCACAACTCCATCTCTAGTTTATGTATCTTAATTATTATTTTTTAAAATCTGTTAATCTTATTTGTTTAATAAATTCCTATTTCTGAAATTCTAGCAGCAGCACAACTCCATCTCTAGTTTATGTATCTTAATTATTATTTTTTAAATCCGTTAATCTTATTTGTTTAATAAATTCCTATTTCTGAAATTCTAGCTCCCAGGTATTTGTTATATCTCTCTGCTGAGGTATATAGCCTCAATTGCTATTTGCACAGTAGGTATCTGAATGTGTGATAACTTGATTAGATGATTATTTTATATATAGTGAGTGTATGTGTGAGCTATGAAAGAGGATGATGCAGGTAGTGTAACTCAGGGACTAATATCATTTAGAACAATACATGAACTGATCAGACGAAAGCAGGAGAATTTCATCTAGTTGAGCTGCAGTATTTAGGGAACTTCTGGTGTTCTGTTCAAAAATAAGTGAAGAGGTATACTTGTGCTTTAGTTAAATGTCATTGTAAACAAGGTTATTGTATTTAGCACACTCATTTGGCAACCTTGTTCAGTATAAAATTACAACTGGGAATATAACCACGAAATCTAGTTAAAACGGGCCCTGGACCAAAATCTGACTGAGAATTTTAAAGAATTTTAGAGACCCATTTATGTATGTGTGTGTGTGTGTGTGTGTATGTATGTATTGTACAACGTAAAGGGAAAAGCCACCCTGAAAAGTATACAGTGAAAGGCACGTCTTCCTTCGGTTCTCCTGCACTCTAGTAACTTTCCTCACCAAGAAATAATAATCAAGGTTTATACCATTTGACTGGTGTTTTTGGGCAATAGACAGTATGTGCTGGTTTAAACCTGGGAAAGTTAAAAAGCAAAAGGTTAAGAATTTTACACTGAGAAAACTACAATTAAGGCTGTAACGGACCATTTGAGAATGAAGATGTGAACCTGGGAGACATGTTGAACTTAGAACTCTATTTTGCAGGCTGGGAATGACTCGTCCTGCATCACAACTGTGCTGCTGCTGGCCAGGACCATGATGTTCAGCTCCTGTTGCTTCTCATGGGTCTGCTGATACCATTCGCGGGTCACTTCTGTGTCATGAGTAGGTATCAATGTTACCTACAAATAGGACAGGGTAAGACATTAATAGTATAACATAATGGCAGACTTGAACTGTTTTGAATCACACACTGACTGCAAATAAATTAACCAAAATATTAATATGCATAGCATCCATAAAATATCCATCGAATTACAAAGTTCCAATGTTGACATCTACCACACAGAGAGCAATTAACGAATATTATACCTGTAGATTGGATCCCCACTGTGCCTTCCCCTCTAGCAAGGCATCTAGTACACTGCGGCTCGGTTCTCCACTGCTGGAGTCGTTTCCACTCACTACATAATATGCAGAACGAACACGTTTGAAAAACTCCTGGTCC
The DNA here is from genome assembly GCF_001515645.1 of Sinocyclocheilus grahami. NCBI lineage: Eukaryota > Metazoa > Chordata > Actinopteri > Cypriniformes > Cyprinidae > Sinocyclocheilus > Sinocyclocheilus grahami. The sequence goes on along the minus strand of NW_015505463.1, from coordinate 920,215 downwards.
ACATTTTTAGCACTGCAGTGGTTGGGAATGTAGGCCAGATCCACATAGATAGGAGGACCGGGGGGCACAGATGAACTGCATTTTGCAGAATTTGAACCTGTTGGAAAATTAAAATGAACTAAAACTTGCTGTCAGTGTGATGCTGGCAAACAAAACAACTGCTCTATCTTAATTGGCAGATTCAAATGTTTATGTTCATACCTGCACTGTTCTTAACGCCACTGACAAGGCCTTTGCCGGTGTTGTGGCTTGACCTTGAAAGATCGTCCTCCATTTCCTTCTTCCTAAGAGAAGTGGTGTGAGTGGAGGGCTCCTTGGTTGGGGACCTCTTCCGCCTGGCATCAGTCTTGCGAGCAGGAGATGAGGACTTAGTCTTACCTAATTTACGTAAACCCTTGGTTTTGGAATCTTTCTTGATTGGTTTGTCGGTTAGGCTTGACAGAGCCTCGGGATCAACCATACATACATCAGGGCGAGGGGGACAAGGAGCAGGGTCCATCATTGGTGATGGGAAGGGATCATGATTTTTAGCAGGCGACCTAGATGAATAATACTTCCCCCCATAAGCTCCAGATGATTTATCTACAGGGAGGTAATCTGCATCCTCATCAGAGTCATTGTTTCCTTCTGCTGTGATCGATGGACACTCTTCCGTACCTGGTGGAACATCAGAATCTGACTGGGAATGCAATGGCTCACTGACAGAGGTTGGAGGTGTGTCCTCCCCTATGGCACTAATCCCAGCAGCCATGGCTCCAGAGAAGTGTTGCAATTCGCTGTCCTCGCCATGATGACTGTGAGAGTGGTGTCGAGGTTGTTTGTGAGATCTGGTCTTCCCCGAAGGTTGCTGTTGATCGGATGCTTGGCTTCTCTGTTCCTCATTTTCTTCGTCGCTTGAAAGTTGACATAAGCTTGGATTGATGAAGGATGGAGATGTGTCTCCTCTCCTCTGCTTGTACTCACAGGAGGAATAGCCTGGAGAAGCTGTGGATGAATGTGGACGGATACCAACATTTGAAGGATAGTCGGAGTCATCATCGTGTCTGCTTGGATCATCTGCGTAATAGGAGGTTTGGAAAGGTTGGTCTTTGGATGAAAGAGAAAGAGGACGGGCTGGGTGCTCTGGCTCAGTCGCTTCTTCTTCTTCATACTCATCTTCATGTCGATAATGAGGTGGGGATGCTCCCGGGTAGATGTCTCGTTGCTGCTGCATTTGCCATTCACTTGGGCTTCTAATTTTCTTCACATCAAATTCTTGGTCTTGCATTTCTATTTTTGACAAGCCTATACCCTTGCTGGATCTAAAAGCCTCTGGTGCACTCAAAGTAACTTCTGCAGGCCCATTTGTTGTGTCTGGTTTTGTGGGCTCAGGGAAAGAGGATGTATGTGAGGTAAACGCATCTGTGAGAGTGGCTCCCAAACCAGAAGGTATGTCCTTTATTATTGTCTCACCCAAGGAAAATGTGGCATTTTTCTTGTCTGCTTGAGCTGTAAGTGGAGATCTTTGGTACTGAAGTTTATCCTGTTCAGTTTCGTACATATAATCGTCCTCCTCTTCACTACTCTCTGTGTCTTCATAGTACTGTTTTTCAGGGCACTCAAATTGAAGTGTTGATGAAGCACCATACAGATCTTCAGGCATGGTGTCTTTCTGTGTGGTCAGAGGCATTGAGGTATAAGGTCCAGTCACACCAAATTCAGCTTGTAATCTTGAGTCCTCATCCCGCTCCGATTTGTAAAAGCACTGACTTTGTGGGCCTTTATCTGAGATATTGCTTGTAGAGTAGGCAGGTTCTTTCTTATCACCTATACAAGTACCAGCATGTGGAGGGAAAGGCTTGTTCTCCTCAAATGGTGATAATGGTGAGAATCTTGCAAGGCTAGAGGTGGATTCAGCTGTAGTGGTTGCAGGGGTCAGCTTTTCAGACACTTCTAAATATTCATCCTTAGCCTGCCCACCAGAACTAGAGAAGGGTGAGTCCATTACTGGTGAATGTTCATCTTTGAAAGATGAGTACTCAAATCCAGTACTGGCTGGAGTCTCTATCTCATCCCCAAACTGGTGGCTAGTGGACAGAGATGCTGAAGCTGATGAGGAATGACTGTAAGAAGAGGAAGAGGAATATGCTGTGGCTGACATGGTTGTGTAACTGAAGCCCAATGAAACAGGGTCTCCTGTTTTTTTCTCTGCTCCATCTGGTGTCTTTTGCTTGTTGAACTCAAGATCTTTGCCATCATAGTGAGTAGAGAATTTATCTTCAGCAGACTTTGTCGAAAGGGGTAAATATGACTTGACATTTTTCTCATAATTTTCTACAAACTCATCTCTCTCCTCACTTGAAGAACGCTCAAATCCAGATGAGCCTGTAATATGACTTTCAGTAGGAAAAGGTGAGGCATCACCTTTAACCGTTTGCACTGAGTCCTTGGGACCCTCATGGATTAGAGTGGATTCAAATGTCGATGAACCTAAATATTTCCCATAGGTGTCAGAGCCAAAGCTGTAGTGCTGTGTAATGGTGTCTTTCTTTTCTTCCTGGAATTGAGTAGGTGCTGTGCTGATGTCACTGCTTAGAGGATGCTGGGCAACTTTTTCTCGTCTGTCTTTGGCACCTTTCTCTGTATCACTATCACTTACATGCTCTCCATACTCCTCATCCTCATCATCTTCATCTTCTTCGTCTTCTTCATCTTCATCCTCTCCATCAGCAAACATCTTCATGTCTCCAGCCACGATTTCTTTTGTGCCAAATGTAAATTGGCCTAACATAGAACTTTTAGCACTGTGAGCAGAGATGAAGCTGTCCGTTGCATAATGGCCTGACTGTGATGCACCACTCTCTGCCAATCCACTGAAATCAGACTTTTCAAATTTAACTGAAAATGGGTCTCTCTCTGCTGAAAAAGATGAGTTTTTCGCAGTTGTCTTTTCTTCAACTTCATTTATTTTCACAGAAAATGTTCCTTCGGATGTATCCTTTAAGTCTGGTGTCCCATATATACTTTGTGTTTCACTATATAAAGTTGATGATGTTTCCTTTTCATCTGATGTTTTAAGGTCAGAAATCTTGCCAGTGGACGAATCTAGGGATTCCTCCTTTTCTGTTTTCTTTAAAGTAACATCAGTATCATCAAAAGTGTGCTCCGTTGGCAGATTTGGAGAGTAGGATTCCACTGAATTTGATTTACTGTCGTACACATCAGAGTATGTAAAGCTTTTCCCAACATAGGGTGTATCTTGCCTAACCACCCTCTCAAATTCACCTTTGAGGCCCTTCTCACACTCAGGGAAGGAATACAAGCTGAAGTGAACACTTTTATCGCTGTCCTTAGAAATCACTTTTGGGTCATCTATCTCTGAGAATGACGCATCTTTTTTGCCTTGGCTTGCTGACATGGAATCTAACTTCCCCTGTGGTACTTTTATGCTTGAGTAAGTACTATCCTCAGTTTCACTTTCATCTTCCTCTCCTGAGCTGAGCATCTGGGATTTGCACTCATGGTCCAAGTAGGTCACATTTTGTGGTTTATCTTCCTTATCCATAGATTCTTTCTCATTTTCAAACTGCTTCTCCTCTTTTAGGGGTGATGTCTCTTCAGAGTTTTCTTCATCAAGAAAATTGCACTCCCTCTCCTCTTTGTATTTAGTTTTACCACACACGTTATAGCTTCCTTTTCCATAATAATCCTCTTTATCTTCCTCTTCATCCTCTTCTGAGTCATATAATGCAGGTTTCGTGCTGGATAATTCCTTTCCAAAAGGATCCACTTCATCATCAATTATTTTCACAGACTTTTTGTCAGCAGGAACCTCTTGGGCCAAACACATCTGAGAATTAAAAGTCTCCTTATCTAGTTTTTCCTCTTTGTCCATAATCAGTGGCTTTTGTGACCTCTCCTCTGTGGGAGAGTAGCTACTGCTGGTCGGTCCTGATTTTGTAGGTGAGGCGAACCTCACAGTGCTGTCATCTGGGCTGAGGCATCTTTCTTCACTCTCTGAAATAATACTTGTCTCTGAGGTGCAAGGCAAATTTGGTGAGAAGGACAAACTTTTCTCAGAGGTGCCCAATTTAGATTCATCCTTAGAGAGTGAGATTTCCTTTTCCTCTTTTTCTTGTGTGCTAACATACATCATCTGAGGAGAAATAGGTGCTGTTGATGTGGGAAATTTATTAGAAGCTTCTTCAGTGTCTTGGAGCATGGCAGCAGATGCATAACCCTCATGGATCTTTCCAAGTGGCATATCAACATTCGGGGTCTGATCCTCGTCTTCTTCCTCATCTTCTTCATCCTCATAATTTGTGGGAACAGTAGCTTTCACTGCATTTTCTGTTTCTGGCATAATGTGTTGATATTCTTCTGAAGGAGGTGATTTAAAACACTTATCCTCCTCTAAGGAAGAAGTTGGAGAAATAGTTCCAGCAGAGTGGAGGTACTCCTTTCCTTGAGTGGCATCTGTCTGTACAAATGATGGTATACTATTTACAGTATCTAAGTATAAAGAACTTTTCCCTGCATCTTCAGTAGGTGGTGCTGTCACGGATGCTATAGACTGATCTTCAGTAACAGATGTTGCAAAAGATGATAATTTGTCATATTCAGTGATGGATGTGGCTGATGATATATGCTCTTCTTCAGCCAATGGAGCCACAATTATATTGGTTGCGTAAGCTGATAGGACTGACTCCTGGTCTACTGCAAAACCCTTTGATGATAACTCAGAAGCAACAGATATGGTTGGTGGTTTCATGCCATGAATGGTGTCAAAAGTCCCTGGTTCATCAGGAACTGAGATCTCATAAGAGCCGACATCATATTGAAGATGTGGCATTCGCTCCTCTGTTTCCTCATTAATCTCTACATCAGAAATGGTCTGCTCTGTCTCAGAGTAACCTGGAATGGTTTCATCTTGGATGAAAGACACATGCTCCGCAGCACCCAGAGGTTTGGCAGATTTAATGTCACTTTGTTTTGTCTCCCAGTCCTTTCCAAGTTTTTCTTTCCTAGCCTCATCAGATTTGTACTTGAGCTCCTCTTCATGCACTAACTCCTCTGCCTCCTCTATCTCTGCTTTCTCAATCACATCCTCTTCTTCTTCACTGTCACTCTTTTTAGGTTTCATTTCAAGCACTTTCTCTTCTTCTTTTGCTTTTTCGTGCCATTCTTTTTTTTCGCCCATCTCCAAAAAGTCAGATGCTGTAGCACTTTTCAGTTTTGTGGTATAGTCATCCTCTATGTCATCTTCTGTAGTAGCACCTTCATTCTCAAATCCATCAGTGGTTTTACAGTGGGATTTAATTTTGTTTACTCCATATGGTACCCTTTCCTCATGAGGGGACTCTGTCTCAACATCTGTTGTAGTTATTCCTTCATCAGGAGATTCAATGTGAGGGACAACACTGTCCACTGCAGACTGAAAATTTGGGAGTACTTTGCTCTCTGTGGGCTTGGAAAGCTCCTCCTCCAGTTGCAAGGCTTCAAAATCCTTGGTAAGATCTTCTGGGGAGGAGACTAAGGACCTGACACTCTCCTGTTTCTCTACTGAAGCTTGATTAGCAGCTGGCCTGTTTTCTTGCTCTTTTGCAGCTTTAGTTTTTTCTGTTTTAGGCTTTACTTGAACCTTTGCTTTGTTCAGAGTCTTCCGGACCTCAGGGGTGAAGGGCTTCAAGTCAGGTTTTGTGATTTTTCTCAACTCTGGCTTAATTTTTTCTTTTTTCTTCTCCTCCTTACTTTTGAGTTCTTTTTTAACGTCCACTTTTTTTACATCTGTTTTTTCTATCTTTGTGTCTTTCTTTTCCTGATCTTTCTTCTCCTCCATCTTAGATGCTTTGTCCTTGATATGTTTTTTAGGAGACTTTTCTCTCTGCAGCTTCTTTTTCTCCTGCTTACGTGAATCGGGTGATGCTGTCTTAGGTTTAAGTGGTTTGGGAGTTTTAACAGCCTCTTTTATTTTCTTATCTTTCTTTTCAACTTTGTTCTCTTTTACAGAGTCACTCTTTGACTCAATATCTTCATTTGCCTCTTTCTTGCTTGCTTTTGTAGTGGAAGACATTTTAGGGGATGATTTAAGACTTTCTTTGCTATCAGTTCTCAGCTTCATTTTAGTTTGTTTAATCAGTGGAGGTGGAACTCCAGATGACATGTCCTTTTGAGTGGCTACTGGATATCGCAAGAAATCTAGATGCCTCAGCTTTTCCAGACCCTCAAATATTTTGTTTTGTGGGGCATTTCCAGGAAACAGTACTCTGACAATCTTTTCTGTTGGACTGGCAGGTACCCACACAACCAGAGCTGTCACTGATGTGAGGTAAGGAACTGAAATCTCACCCTCTTTGCCATTGGCCAGGACAATGCCCGTCTTAGCTTTACTGTTACCAGACCACTTCTGCATGAAGAATTGCATTTCCTTACTGTCCTTGAGAGGATTTAGAATATACATGTCAAGTTTGCCAACACCCAACTTGTGAAAGAGTGTTAAAGGCTCAATTGTGTTGCTCATAACTCTGTATAGAGGCTCAGGTTTGATGCCCAGTTTGTGAAGGTACTGCAATGTGAGAGAGGCCTCCTCAATGCTCCTCTTTGCTTTCAGCGTGGATTCGGGTGCCTTCAGCTTGTCTGGAACATTAAAGAACACAACACCAAGTTCTGGTGAGATCAGGTTTTTCATCCAGTCTCCATAAGTATTAGAACCACGGCTCTTCTCTTCCTCCTGCTCTGCTATTTTTCTCTGTAACAGTCCATTTATACCAGCGAGATTATCTGCTCCTATGTGGGTAAGGAGAACAGAATCAATCCTATCCAAATGTCTGACCAGCTTCCAGAAGCAAGATTTTCTGTCTGATCCACCATCGATTAAAATATTAAAACCATTGACTGCAAACAAAGCAGAGTCGCCTCGTCCTCCAGGAAAGATATAGCAGCATGGTTTGGACAACTTCAGGAACCCTCCTGAGGTTGGTGGTTCCAGGAGCTCAAAAGGAGAGGGAACATCCACTGTCTCAGAGACATATTCTGTAAACTCGCTCACCCCTTCCATCTCAGGCAGCACGGGCTCTGGGTTCAGTCTGTACTTGAGTATGCTCTGCTCCTGTACGTACCCTATGGAGCTCCAGCCCCCTTCTCCTTTACAGGACACAGTCAAACAGGCTTGCTGACTTGCAGATGGCTGGTTTAAGAGATCTTTAATCTACAGAGAAAAAAATCTAAATATTTCTTAAAGTTCAATAAAAAAATTGAAAGTGCTGTGAACTATTATGGGACCTATAATGGTGTAGTAGCCACTTACCCTACAACTTGAGAGAATGTCAGAGAATTTTTTCCAACCAAACACTCCACTTTGCAGGATAATATCACTGCTCTGTTCAGTACTTTGCCCACTTAGGACCAATAACTTATGTCCTGCTGAGTCACAGAGCAGTGTTCTGAACTATAAAAGAAAGAGAATGCATTTCCTGTTATGTTTGACATATATCTTAAATGGTTATATGGTTGCATGCAAATAAAAAGTTTGGGAGAATTTGGAGAGGTAAAAAAACACAATGGTTTATTTATAGTTACCTCTATAGCAATATTCTCCTCAGAAGGATTCACCAACACAACAGTCTCAAGGACATCACTCTTGTATTGCAAAAGTCTCTGTCCTAAAAAAAAATTAAGTGGAGTTAAATACACTAAATGCTTAATATGGCATACGGCATATTTACTTACAATATTATTTATTTCAAAGATTTTGTTAAAGCATTTTATACTGTAAAAAATCAGAGATAAAACCTTGCACCCTATTGGGATGATGCAATCACTGCCTTCATGCATTTCATTACTGTTTATTCACTATTCTTTGTCTCTTCCTGCTGCTGTGCAAGAGTACACTAATCCCGTGTAAACAATCTTCTCAATTCCATGCAATCAAAACAATATTGCAAAGCTTCTGCAAGCAAATCTATTGCCTGTTGCCATGGGGATAGTGAGATGGCGATTGCCGGCAGCCACGTTACACTGACCTAGTCTTGGTGCTGCGCGACGCATTGCAGCATTTCTGAAAGGGTGAAAAAAATCCTCTCTCTAGCTGAAAATGTAAATCCAGCATTGTACAGTTGAAACATACAAACAAGTCTATGACCCTGTGCATTATTAGGCTATAATAAGCATAAACCTCTCATTGGCTGTTTAAAGGTCACTGCTTTAGATCTTTCTATAGGATATTTATAGGGTCATTTTCACAGCAGTGAGAAAGGATGCAACTAGGGCGTTTGGACTTAAATAGCACACTGATGATTTAAAGGCACAATATGTAAGATTTTTTTATTAAAAAATCCAAAAACCACTAGAACAGTTTTATATATTTTGCTGACTTGTGTACTTACATTATCCCAAATGTTTAGAAGAATGTTTAAGAGAAATAAGCAATTTTAACTAGTGACACGGACCGTGTCTATAGTGTCATTGTGTCGCCTGCCAATGACGTCATAACTAGTGGTCGACCGATATTGTTTTTTGACAGCCGATATCTTGGAAAGCAGGGTGGCCAATGGCCGATATAAATGTATTTATTTTAATTCATATTTAAGAAATTTGAAATCATTTGAAAATGGATTAAAAAATAAATATGTAAAATAAACATACTTATACTTTAGATGACAACGTATTTTCCACAAATAAATAAATATTTAATACAAATATAATTAAAAAGGTAGTAAACTATAACCAACAGAGCACTCAGTATTCTGGGAAATTTGTGTGCATTGGGAATCATATTTTTTCCAAATAAAGCCAAGGTAACACTCATTTTACATACAGCACAGAGTGAAAATGACATGAATATGACAGTGAGCAAATGCATAAAGCACAGCATAATTTGAAATCACGAATTTAATGCTTAAAGCATTCAATTTGCACGGACCAAAAGTCACGCAGAGAACACGCTATCATGCAGGTCACATGCACACTTCACAAGACCTCACAAAAGGTTTGTGAAATGAAATTGTCATTAGCCATTCAAAGATTTGTTTAAATTATGTAAATGCGTATTTGCTGTTGAGTTGCTGTATAATGGCCATGAATTATTCTTATTTTCATAAACTTTGCGTCTGTTATGTTACCACAGCTTATTAGAGGCCCAGACATAATTATGACAATGTTTTGTCTCTGTAAATGACAAAAGATCCATAATTTTAAACTTCAGAGCGTACTTTAAGGCCAAAACATTAACTAAGGACAGACATGAGTACACAAACGCAGATGTTAACGCTTGGCCAATGCAGTGCATAGTTTAGCTTGTGTTTTTAGATTACTGTGCTCAAATTTCTTTGCAATGTCTGTGCAAACTGTTGCTCCACCATGACAGTAGTTGTTCTGAAAGAGAAAAGACAGTTTATGCTAGTGGTCGACCGATATGGGTTTTTTGATAGACGATGCCGATATCTTGGAGAGCAGGGTGGCCAATGGCCGATATGAAGCCGATATAATTTTATTTATTTTAATTTATATTTAATAAATTTGAAATGGATTAAAATAATTGTGTAAAATAAACATACTTATACTTTAGAAGACAAAGCATTTTTCACAAATAAATAAATATTTAATAAAAATCTAATTAAAAAGGAAGTAAACAGTATAACCAACAGGGCACTCAGTATTCTGGGAAGTTTGTGTACATTTTGCATACACCAAGCAAAGAAAATTACATGAATATGACAGTGGGCAAATGCATAAAGTGGAGCATAATTTGAAATCACTAGTTTAAAGTTAGTCGATCGCAGTTACTCTCCTCCTGTCCGTATTCAATTCGCACGGATCAACCATCATGCAGAGAACACGCGATCATGCAGGATACAAATGCACACTTCACAAAATCTCAACTAGATTCGACTAAGTTTGCAAGGTTCGTGAAATTAAATGTTCATTAGTCATTCAAAGATTTGTTTAAATGATATAAATGCGTATTTGCTGAATGCTGACTGCAAACGAGAAAGTATTATAATGTTTGCCTTTCTATTAATAATAATATAAAAGCAATCGTTATAATACTTTTTGAATACATTTTAATTCCTTTGTTGAACAGTTCTATTGGATTATTAGACAGACTTCTATCCGTATTAGACAGAACTGAACGATGACAGCGAACAAGGAGAATGTGAGCACTGTGTGCTCAGGCGCTGCCGCACTCAGCGCCGTCAAAATAAAAGTCCCACCTAGAATGCATCGGCTAAACAGATAACCTTATCGGTCGATGCCGATATTTGAAAAATGCCAAATATCGGCCTTGGCGATATATCGGTCAACCACTAGTCATAACCCCTCGATTTCCGATTTCATTGTAGAAAACATGGAAACACCAAAGACGCTTTAATATGTTGTGCGTTTTAATAGACCGGTGACGACCGCACAGAGTAGCATTATAAGAGAACTTTCAAATGTATCTAGTATGATAAAACAGCGCTGCTTTTCCCCCCCCACATACGCACGGACTGGAAGGAGCGGAAGCGGTCGACTGTGGCATAATAAAAGCTCCGCTGCTTTCGAGCCGTGTGTCGTGCTCGTTCAGCGGCCTAGTTTCGCTTCGACGGCTTTCAGCCTCACCCTGCTTCATTCTACTACGTTAATAAATCATTAGCTCATCCATGAACATGATTTCTGCCCGAGTCCCGTCGAATTGCTTCGGCTGTGGGGATGAAGACGACAACCTCCATGATTCCTCACTCAGTCACGGCGTCATCAAACTACGCCTTTGTTTCTTTGTTTATTTTGAATACCTTTAACTAGCCTTCTCACACTCTCAGTAGCGTAATGTACATAGCATGATAAACATGTGATGAGCTTGAAAAATTTACTTTTCAATTTACTTGTCTGGACAAACTACCACAAAATAAAAAAAGATATATTTTACATGTAATGAGTCTGATTTTAGATAGGCTACATGAAAAAAATAAAAATGAACAAATCAGTGTGGATCAGATAGTAGTTTGAAATGGAAAAAAAATATGAATAAACAAAATATTTTTGGTAACACTTTATTTTAAGGTGTCCTTGTTACATATGTTACATGTACTTACTATTATAATAACAATTAATTATGCATAATTACATGCAAGTAACCCTAAACCAAACCGTAATCCTAACCCTAACCATGTAGTAAGTACATGTAGTTAATTAATATTACTCAGTACTTAAATGTATAATTACACTGGAACAAGGACACCTTAAAATAAATTGTAACCACATTTTTTTCTGGCATAACATAGATTAGTTAAAAACTCTACACTCCTGTAAGATCATACAATGGACTCTGGATGGTAGCAGTGGACTACAAATAGTCCTAACCCAGTTTAACCTTCAGACTCTTTTAACAGCATCATTTCACTTTGAATGTTTATTTGAAAGCAGAAACCTTTTAGGGATTTGCAGCCTGCTATATTTAACTCCAAATAATTCTAGTCCTTTATATGCTAGGTTGAGTTTTATCCTTCCAGACATTTGACATCATTAAGACATTTTTCCTACACAACTAACAAGATGCTTTGGGACAGCTGACAACATGACCTTCAAATGTGCTTTCACTTTGAGACAGAGAACAGATAAGGTCATGAGCAGCTAAATCAGCTGCATGGTCTCCTGAGACATTGAGCATAAATGCACCTTCACCTTACTACCATTCTAAAACAAAAAATGCATTTGCAAATTCTACTGTAGTTCATGTCAGATGAAAGAATTTGGATGTGGAAATTGTGTTTTTTCTAAGAAAATTATTTCTTAGAAAGAAAGATTTTTCTTAGATGCATTGGTCTAATTTACAGTATACAGTAAATGTAATACTAATGGCACGATATTAGATGCCACAGACAAAAATGCCCACATTTTCAAATCCCTAGTCATTTGCTATGTATGGACTGTAGCACTAGGACCCAGCTAACTACTGATGACTGTGCATCTGAAAACATGCTGAAGAATTCTACACGACATTATTAAACACCTCCTTAGTCATTTTGTTGTGGAGCAAACCGTTAAATTTAGCACTTTACACAAACTGTTAACCAGTCTGGGTTATTCTACGAGTTATTGGCTTGCTTTAAACAAGGTTAAGAATAGAGTTCATCCCATAATAATCAGTCCAATAGTGTCAAATAATCAGGTCACTTCACTGAATGTTTGCTCTGATTATTATGATCTGGATAGTATGAAATTTAGCTATTTAAGGACCAGAAAATATATAAATTGTCCATAGTAAACAATAAAAATATATCAAATATTATTTCAGAGCAATGTATATCCATAAGTGATTTATATGCACTTGAGTCATGTACACAGTAACAGTATTTAGCAGCTTAGCAGATGGTTTCTAAAATTAGCTAATTCAGTATCACTCAGCTGAGAATGTAAA
>NW_015505463.1:838780-906141 GCF_001515645.1 Sinocyclocheilus grahami | reverse complement strand
TATATATATATATATATATATATATATATATATATATATATATATATATATATATATATATATGTGTGTGTGTGTGTGTGATTTGCTCATTATGATGCCTTTGAACTCTGAAATCAAAACCGGTCCAGCTTTGCCAACCAAAATATGTGAAAGGAAAATTTTTTCCCCCTCAAATGAACTTGGTCTCCATCTTCAGAGGAGTTAGTAAATCTATTTTTGTGATTAATATTTGATTATGCTAAATAATATTAAACTGCATATTAAAAGTTTCTTGGATATATCAAAGTCACTGTATGTATATATTTATTATTTCCCCACAGGAATAGAAGGAATAGTTTAACCAAAAATTAATATTTTGATATTTACTCAGCCTTACGTCATGTCTGAGCTTCTGATTTCTATAGTAGTAAGTAGATGGCAATATATAATCCTGCAAAAAGGACAAAAACATCATAAAAAGTATCATAAACCTAGTGCCTAGATATGACTCCTATATTGAAGTAGGAGTCTTCTGAAGTCAAATTAACTGAAATGATATCCGTTGCTTACTTAAAATCCACCAATCTGGTTAAGCTAATTATTTAGAGCATGATGACATTAACGCAAAATGCTGTGCGGTATTGGTTCCTGTGCGTCACGTGATCAATTATGACACGGCAAGCTTGAAAATCAAAAAATACTTGAATTTTTAGTTGAACTATTCTTATCATATTTTGTTTGATAAAAATAAAAAAGCATGGGAAGCTTGTTATTTTAAAACATTAGCCGTAGTGATGGATAAAACAAATCTTCTTGTAATTCTCAATCAATTGATTCGCAAAATGATTCACTGTTTTGAAGCGCTTGAAACATCGCACAATAGCGACAATTACTGGTCAAAACTGTGTAAATGCAACCTAAACACACCCCAAACTTGCGTAAAGACACCTTATACAAACTATTTACAAATTTTTTATGAAATGTAACCTAATAAATGTAAAATACAAATCATTAAATACCAATAATAATTTGTATTCTTTTAATTTATAGTGCTGTTTTGTGTTTTTAGGCAGGACATAGCTTATTAGGGCCTATAAGAAAACAATTATGACTCAACGCATGTTTATTAAAATTCATTCAAACTTAACATATGTCATAAAACTTACCTGAGACCATTGCAAGGAAGCCCGTTTTGCTGAAATCATGTGATTTTGATACGCGCCAGTTTGATAAGCGCTACGAACCACTGAATCAAAACAAAAGATTTGCAAAGCTTCCGAAGCTTCATAAAGCATAACTGTTACATCATGAAGCTTAGTTGATTACAATTTGCATTAGACACCTTATCGACAGATTTCAAGATTAATTTACAGCCTTTTGTGACATCTTATGTAAACCAATTAAACCAAGAGAGTTAATATGAGTTATTACTTAACTTGCTAATGTCAGCCTGTACAAACCCAGCGTTTCTGTCTCCTTCATTTATTCACTTTCAGAAGATTTTCCAGCATTATTGGCTCGTTTGGATGATTTTCACTGTTGTCTGCCAGGCCTACAACGGAGGATGTCTTGCTGTGTTCTTTGTTTCTGTAACAATAAGCGTTGCATCCATAATTTAGCTTTAGTATCTGCTGCTCCTTTGAGTTGCTGTATAATGGCCATGAATTATTCTTATTTTCATAAACTTTGCGTCTGTTATGTTACCACAGCTTATTAGAGGCCCAGACATAATTATGACAATGTTTTGTCTCTGTAAATGACAAAAGATCCATAATTTTAAACTTCAGAGCGTACTTTAAGGCCAAAACATTAACTAAGGACAGACATGAGTACACAAACGCAGATGTTAACGCTTGGCCAATGCAGTGCATAGTTTAGCTTGTGTTTTTAGATTACTGTGCTCAAATTTCTTTGCAATGTCTGTGCAAACTGTTGCTCCACCATGACAGTAGTTGTTCTGAAAGAGAAAAGACAGTTTATGCTAGTGGTCGACCGATATGGGTTTTTTGATAGACGATGCCGATATCTTGGAGAGCAGGGTGGCCAATGGCCGATATGAAGCCGATATAATTTTATTTATTTTAATTTATATTTAATAAATTTGAAATGGATTAAAATAATTGTGTAAAATAAACATACTTATACTTTAGAAGACAAAGCATTTTTCACAAATAAATAAATATTTAATAAAAATCTAATTAAAAAGGAAGTAAACAGTATAACCAACAGGGCACTCAGTATTCTGGGAAGTTTGTGTACATTTTGCATACACCAAGCAAAGAAAATTACATGAATATGACAGTGGGCAAATGCATAAAGTGGAGCATAATTTGAAATCACTAGTTTAAAGTTAGTCGATCGCAGTTACTCTCCTCCTGTCCGTATTCAATTCGCACGGATCAACCATCATGCAGAGAACACGCGATCATGCAGGATACAAATGCACACTTCACAAAATCTCAACTAGATTCGACTAAGTTTGCAAGGTTCGTGAAATTAAATGTTCATTAGTCATTCAAAGATTTGTTTAAATGATATAAATGCGTATTTGCTGAATGCTGACTGCAAACGAGAAAGTATTATAATGTTTGCCTTTCTATTAATAATAATATAAAAGCAATCGTTATAATACTTTTTGAATACATTTTAATTCCTTTGTTGAACAGTTCTATTGGATTATTAGACAGACTTCTATCCGTATTAGACAGAACTGAACGATGACAGCGAACAAGGAGAATGTGAGCACTGTGTGCTCAGGCGCTGCCGCACTCAGCGCCGTCAAAATAAAAGTCCCACCTAGAATGCATCGGCTAAACAGATAACCTTATCGGTCGATGCCGATATTTGAAAAATGCCAAATATCGGCCTTGGCGATATATCGGTCAACCACTAGTCATAACCCCTCGATTTCCGATTTCATTGTAGAAAACATGGAAACACCAAAGACGCTTTAATATGTTGTGCGTTTTAATAGACCGGTGACGACCGCACAGAGTAGCATTATAAGAGAACTTTCAAATGTATCTAGTATGATAAAACAGCGCTGCTTTTCCCCCCCCACATACGCACGGACTGGAAGGAGCGGAAGCGGTCGACTGTGGCATAATAAAAGCTCCGCTGCTTTCGAGCCGTGTCACGGTCGTTCAGCGGCCTAGTTTCGCTTCGACGGCTTTCAGCCTCACCCTGCTTCATTCTACTACGTTAATAAATCATTAGCTCATCCATGAACATGATTTCTGCCCGAGTCCCGTCGAATTGCTTCGGCTGTGGGGATGAAGACGACAACCTCCATGATTCCTCACTCAGTCACGGCGTCATCAAACTACGCCTTTGTTTCTTTGTTTATTTTGAATACCTTTAACTAGCCTTCTCACACTCTCAGTAGCGTAATGTACATAGCATGATAAACATGTGATGAGCTTGAAAAATTTACTTTTCAATTTACTTGTCTGGACAAACTACCACAAAATAAAAAAAGATATATTTTACATGTAATGAGTCTGATTTTAGATAGGCTACATGAAAAAAATAAAAATGAACAAATCAGTGTGGATCAGATAGTAGTTTGAAATGGAAAAAAAATATGAATAAACAAAATATTTTTGGTAACACTTTATTTTAAGGTGTCCTTGTTACATATGTTACATGTACTTACTATTATAATAACAATTAATTATGCATAATTACATGCAAGTAACCCTAAACCAAACCGTAATCCTAACCCTAACCATGTAGTAAGTACATGTAGTTAATTAATATTACTCAGTACTTAAATGTATAATTACACTGGAACAAGGACACCTTAAAATAAATTGTAACCACATTTTTTTCTGGCATAACATAGATTAGTTAAAAACTCTACACTCCTGTAAGATCATACAATGGACTCTGGATGGTAGCAGTGGACTACAAATAGTCCTAACCCAGTTTAACCTTCAGACTCTTTTAACAGCATCATTTCACTTTGAATGTTTATTTGAAAGCAGAAACCTTTTAGGGATTTGCAGCCTGCTATATTTAACTCCAAATAATTCTAGTCCTTTATATGCTAGGTTGAGTTTTATCCTTCCAGACATTTGACATCATTAAGACATTTTTCCTACACAACTAACAAGATGCTTTGGGACAGCTGACAACATGACCTTCAAATGTGCTTTCACTTTGAGACAGAGAACAGATAAGGTCATGAGCAGCTAAATCAGCTGCATGGTCTCCTGAGACATTGAGCATAAATGCACCTTCACCTTACTACCATTCTAAAACAAAAAATGCATTTGCAAATTCTACTGTAGTTCATGTCAGATGAAAGAATTTGGATGTGGAAATTGTGTTTTTTCTAAGAAAATTATTTCTTAGAAAGAAAGATTTTTCTTAGATGCATTGGTCTAATTTACAGTATACAGTAAATGTAATACTAATGGCACGATATTAGATGCCACAGACAAAAATGCCCACATTTTCAAATCCCTAGTCATTTGCTATGTATGGACTGTAGCACTAGGACCCAGCTAACTACTGATGACTGTGCATCTGAAAACATGCTGAAGAATTCTACACGACATTATTAAACACCTCCTTAGTCATTTTGTTGTGGAGCAAACCGTTAAATTTAGCACTTTACACAAACTGTTAACCAGTCTGGGTTATTCTACGAGTTATTGGCTTGCTTTAAACAAGGTTAAGAATAGAGTTCATCCCATAATAATCAGTCCAATAGTGTCAAATAATCAGGTCACTTCACTGAATGTTTGCTCTGATTATTATGATCTGGATAGTATGAAATTTAGCTATTTAAGGACCAGAAAATATATAAATTGTCCATAGTAAACAATAAAAATATATCAAATATTATTTCAGAGCAATGTATATCCATAAGTGATTTATATGCACTTGAGTCATGTACACAGTAACAGTATTTAGCAGCTTAGCAGATGGTTTCTAAAATTAGCTAATTCAGTATCACTCAGCTGAGAATGTAAAACATGTAAAACAAATGGGGTCAGATGTATTTTACACTTGCTAAGACTAATTTGATAAAAGTCAATCTTAGATTTGATAGCAATCCAGAAAATACCTTTACTCTGCATTTTAAGCTTCACAAGCAATTTTGGCTTTTAGGATTAAATGATAAACACAAATGATCCAGGCGACTGACACATGCTTTCAGTGGGAAGAAATTAGTAAGACTGATTGATTGCTTCAGAGGCTTAAACAGTTTTAAAGTCTCACTTAAGATTTGCTTTTGAACTCACTATGCCTCCAGAATCTTCATTCCAAAATCTCACATTAGCTAATTTTGTAACAGTGACACGTGCCTTTGAGTAAAAAGATCATTATTTCAAAGAAGATATGGCCTTATGAACAACATCTGAGGTCTAATTTAGCTTTGCCACCAGAAAAAAAAAACTTGATCCTGACAGCTGAAACTATACTTGCAATTCTAATTCTTCACTCATTGGCAAGATGAACTGTAGGCTAAATGTGATTGTCTCATTTTTCAACACATCATTATCACTAAAGAGAAGTTTTTAAATTTTAAACATTTTATGCTGTTGTAGGATGACCATTTTAATAATTTCAAGTCCTTGATCACAACAGTGACCACTAAATTTCAGTATGAAGTATTACATTTGTTGAGACAATGTTATCTCATTTTATCTTTGCCCTGTCCTTGATCACTATTCAGCTGCCTCTGAATCACACTGTGTGATCCGACGAGACAGGGAGAGAGAGACGAGGTGTGTAACATTTTTAAACAGTTATCTAGGGATAGTGATTCAATAAGCATCTGTAATCTTATTAAAGCCACTTCATTCTACCCATAGCAGTGAAATTCTGATCACTAAAATGTCCTATCCGTGCCTTTGAAACCACAGCAACAAGTTTATGTCAATCAAATTACTTGTTAACAAGCAGGGATTCAACACATTATCACTAAAGAGAACTTTTTAAATTTTAAACATTTTATGCTGTTGTAGGATGACCATTTTAATAATTTCAAGTCCTTGATCACAACAGTGACCACTAAATTTCAGTATGAAGTATTACATTTGTTGAGACAATGTTATCTCATTTTATCTTTGCCCTGTCCTTGATCACTATTCAGCTGCCTCTGAATCACACTGTGTGATCCGACGAGACAGGGAGAGAGAGACGAGGTGTGTAACATTTTTAAACAGTTATCTAGGGATAGTGATTCAATAAGCATCTGTAATCTTATTAAAGCCACTTCATCCTACCCATAGCAGTGAAATTCTGACCACTAAAATGTCCTATCCGTGCCTTTGAAACCACAGCAACAAGTTTATGTCAATCAAATTACTTGTTAACAAGCAGGGGAGATAAAGTCTCCTTATAGCAAAGAAAGACAAGTGCTGAGCTCTCATTCATATGTATGTGCTCCTGCGGTGTAATGGACCCATTATGCTGTAAACAGCTGGAGCCAATGAACGAGGAATATGAGTTGAGTTTATACAAATGGCTAATTTAAATGCAATAAATGACTAAAAGGGATAAATTGTACAAAGCACAGAGGGGCATTGGCCCTAAAGTGCCCATTTTGGAAATTATCTGTTACATGCAGATAAGCTGAAAGCTTCAAGGGACCATTTAAAATGATGCAGAAATGATTTGCATCCATAATCGCTTTTGAGGATTAATGACCAGGGACAATAATATTGCTTGTGCTTTTGGTCCTGCCTTGCTCTTTAAATAAAATTGTTTACACAGGTGTAAAATGGCTGGTAAAAACACACAAATAGTCATTTGGAACTGGAACAGGGTGGTGCTGAAGCAAAATCCTTCTGGCCTCCCATCAATAACGCTGACCTCAGCAAAGCAAATGGCTGATCGTTCTTTAGAGATAGCAGCAGATATATTTCAATCACTGCCATTATAAACACAAGCAGCACTTAATAGACTCAGCTCAACTGAAATGTTATAAGCATATAAAAAAGATGAATACTGAAGGCAACATTCGCATAATCCTTTCACATGACAAATATGTGTCTCGTTAAAGGGGTCATATGATGCGATTTCAATTTTTCCTCTCTTTGGAGTGTTACAAGCTCTTGGTGCATAAAGAAAGTCTGTAAAGTTGCAAAGACTAAAGTCTCAAATCCAAAAAGATATTCTTTATAAAAGTTAAGAGTCAGCCACGCCTACCTAAAACGCCTCGTTCTAACACGCCCCCACATATCTACGTCATGATGTAGGAAGATTTGCATAATGCCACCCAAATGTTCACGCAAAGAAAGAAGGCGTAACTTTTATTCTCGCTGTAGTATTGTTGCTGCCGCCACCATGCTGTGGAGACACTGTGTTTCGTTGTGAAAGCGAAACTACTTTGTTTGGCCTTCCAAAAGAGGACGATATCCGCTTTGTCATGCCTGGCTTTCACCGTGGATGAAGCGGAGTCCAGCCCGGGGTCGTCACACGTGGTTGCCGCAAGCCCGCCAGACACTCCTTCGTTGAATCCGCCGGCCGCGCCGTTCTCAAGCCCGCCGGCCTCCTCTCACTCAGCTCGCCGGCCGTTCCTCACTCTAGGCCTCCGGCCTCCGCTCACTCTAGCCCGCCGTGTGTTTCGTTGTGAAAGTGAAACTACTTTGTTTGGCCTTCCAAAAGGACACAGTTCATCCCAAATATTCAGATGTGTGCATCACATTTTATGGAGGACTGTTTCCTGATCCTGGGAGAGTAGACTACAATGCCGGCTGTTCTGACTCACAGACTGCAAGTACGTTTTCATTTAAAGGATTTGCCACTGATGATTCAAACGCGAGTTTTGGGCAGTGTAGAGTAGGGCTTGTTGTTTGTCGTTTCTCCGATCACAAATGCAGACATGGTTTTATGTTTACGCAGCGCGATGCAACGCAATGAGTAAAAAGACAGCATAAATCATTATAATCTGTAATTATGTCCCCACTGGATGCAACAAATGGCTCGTTTATAATGGTTTTTAATGTTTTTGTCTCGTCGCTCCGGCCGGGAAAAGGCATCACAGTATGGTGAGGGGCGTAACATTTCCGTCTCACGCTTGAGGTATTCGGCCAATCACAACGCACTGGATAGCTGGCCAATCAGAGCACACCTCGCTTTTCAGACCGATGAGCTTTGTAAAAATCGACGCGTTTCAGAAAGGCGGAGCATAGAGGCGAAACAATAATGTACAGTATGTGGAAAATAATATGTTTTTTGAACCTTAAACCGCATAAACACATTTCATTACACCAAATACACAACATAATGTTCTTTTTAGCAACATCATATGACCCCTTTAAAATGACAGTTGAGCCCAAAAATGAATATTCTGTCATCATGTTGTTCCAAACAGTTATGACTTGACTGAGTTTTTTTGTTGCTTTTTTCTGTGAAACAAATAAGATGTTGATGTTTCCCCCAGAGATTATATTTGTTCAATTCAATGCCATTCTGCCAAATACCTCTCCTGAATGTGTTTCAGTCATTAGCATTTGAAAAGTAATCAAGACCGAATTTTCCTGAACTATCCCTTTAAGATGCAATTATTTACTGCGTATAAAGAGAACAGTACATCGACCTGTTTCTGCTTCACAGAGATATCTAACGAACTAATCTTTGAGATACAGTCACAGCTTCCTCAGATGGCCTGCTTCATCCCAAAATAATCAGAAACACAGTTAAGATCTGGGTCAGGCTAAAATAATCATGTGTTTCCAACAAATTAACCAGCGATTTCTGGCAATATGCGGAACCGTTCAGTTATCAGAAATGTTAGCTCTGTGATCAAACGTGTAGTGGCTCATGAAAATTAACTTAAATATAGAAAACAAAATCTAGTGAGGAAACAAGTCATGAATAAACTTCTTTTTCTCATCCCAAATTCTCTCGTTTATGCTGTCTACGATATTTGCTTATTGAATTAGCATCTTTGATTCCTTGTAGGCTACAGTTGAGTTCAAACACGTAACGTTACATTCATTCACTATCATTGATGGCATAATCATACCTGCTTTAAAACGGCTTGTTTTGCGACCTTCAGATAAATAAACCTGCAGACAAATCCGTGAACAAACCAGAACCGATGCACAGACCTAGACAGCCCGTGTATGGGGAAGGCTGATACGACACGAGATCAGCAATACTGCACCTTTCATGAATGAATAACCTCGATCAGACAGAAAGACATTTGAACCATATGCCAGTAACCAAATATCTGAAGAATTGTATGACAGATTAGACCTACCGTTGCTGATGCTGAGCTGTGTGTATCGTGCGTCGAGAGTGCGAGTGCGCGAGAGGGAGTGGGCGTGGCCTATGAGCCTGGATTCACACACATACTACGAACGAGGACGACACTTGAAGAATGAGAAATATGCAACTATGTGATAGCATTTCAGTCTACATTTCTGTGTCAATTATTTCGACCTTAAATATATAAGTCATTTATAAATAAGATGTAGGGTGAACACAAGTAAAGATTAGGTCTGCCTCAGTCTGAGGAAGCATTTCAAAGTGTTCTAGTTCACCTGTATTCACCCTAGTTTTACATTCAGTTGATCTTTTTTTTTCTACACTAGGAAATACCTTGGTCAGTTTAGTACAAACAACTATTCAAGCTTATTTGAGCACCCTGAAAAGCACCCTATAAATAAAATTATATTTATTTATTTATTTCAATTTCAATATTAAAGCAATAGTATGCCTTTATAAGGAGGTGAGAAAAACAACTTTCACCACTTTTAATTCAATTTTTATTCTAATGTTGGCTCATTACAGTTCGCTACCTAATCAATAATGCTGAATAATAATAACAATAATAATAATAATAATAAACAAATTCTGACCTTGAAGACTGCAAAACGCAAACCAAAATCTCTCGAGACTGGCTGGAGTTTACACAGCAAAATGTAAACTTAAAATATTTTTTCCTCCTGTCTAATAAATCACTTTCAATACTGCAAAAAAACAGCTCTTCAGCATATCGAGAGGCTCTGTTAACAAAACTAGGACAGAACAGGAAAACACAAATTTCCACTTAGCACCATAATATCAACATGAATAATGTAAAAGAGTTGGACATACTATAACAGCTCAACATGAACATGACCAATTCTATATTTTTCAACCTCACCGTGTGTTGTAATGGTCCCGAATGGCAAGGACGGGCCATTTAGTAGTTTATGTACAGCTGATCCCAGACCGACAGCTGCAGAGCAAGACTGCCCAAATCTGACCCATTAACTGCACTCCATCAGCATTCTCTCGCAAGACAGTCTGCCGGACTCTGACCACCTCTTTGACAGTGAGCCAGTGCAGAATTGTGTTTACAGTAAGAGGGTGAGGATGCTGTCAGATCCAGAGATATAAAAAACTAACAAAACAAAGAAGAATATTTATACTACATTAAAAACTAAACCAAAATTAGATATAAATATGAGGAAATTATGATTTATCTAATCTTTTGAGGGAGTTGAGGGAGTGTGTTTTAATAGCTCGAGGTGATGAATGCATCTAGCAAAAAGGGTTTGCATTTGTTAAATCAAATTTAAATAGATGCTATTACATGTTTATAAATAGACACTTCCAGACATATCCTAAGCAACTGTTCAAAGCAGCAGTCTGGCTGCCGCGCCCTTAATGCTAGACAGCCTGCGTCCATCTCTTGAATTATCTCATTTATTTCATCCTTTCAGTACAGTCCCATGATAACATCTTGCTCTTACGAAATGGTAACATATTAGCACATTACTGCAGATTTAAAGCCTCTTCTGCAGAGTTTTGTAAGAGAAAAATGTAGATGGCGAAGGTCCTTCTGCAAGCATTTCAAATGTCTTTCCATGGTCAAAATTCTTTGCAGACTCTATTACACAGTAGGGACACAGTAGGGAACTTTGGTTTTGCCTACTACAACAATAACCCCCCGCCTCTCCTAAGACTTTTGGTCAAGGTCTGGGCGTGGGCTCAGGTTTCACCGTGGTGCATGTGGAGCAAGATCCAGCCCTGCAATCAATGCCACCATCAAGCAGACTGCAGTTGCCTGAGCAGCATGCTGACTGACGCTCAGTGTTCATGTGCAGACTGCAGTGGTATAAAAGCACGATCAATAGCCCATCTTGAATTATTAATCAACGCTAGAAAATACACTGGACCCTTGTAAAAAGCCCTCTCTGCTTTGGCTTCATAAGTGAAGAGATTTATACTCGTATATGCTATAATGTCTAAGACAAGATTTGCACTTCCTGTGCTAACATTAAGGTGAGATAATCGCAAATCAACACTTCACTAAACAGCTCAAGTTTTAGCGCTGTCTGTGAAAATCAGTTCCACGTTAAGTGTTGTGGATCTCCAAGATTAGATTTTGCTAAATTATTTAGCTTTATACCTCAGGGTACCACCCCAGAGACAGCTTTGCACCTTTTTTCTCAGAGTATCACTGTAAAAAAAAAAACTAAGCTTACTGGGATACGTTTTACAAGAAAATACAAGTTCAGTCTTTCTACTTCAAAATGTTTAATTTAATGTGCTACTTGCTACTTGTTTCTTTGTAATTAATTGTGAAATGTAGCAATTTCTCAGTGAAAATTGTTTCCACACTTTTTTTTAATGGAGAAATTATGGTATAAAATAACTTCAACTGTTAACTAACTGCATTTAAACTCACATATTATATAACAAGATTAAATCTTCATTAACAAGTGTAAAAGCTATTGAATTAGAATCCAGCATCTCCTTGTGTTTCTATCAGTGCAGAGGGGGTTGCAGTTGCACCTCTGATTGACTCATCACTCTTTTTTCTCCACCCTGTCAATTTCCTCTGGTTATTGACTTAATTATGTTCTGAGCATCACGTAGAAACTCATGCAATTAAGTCCCAACTGCATATTTGGAGGCTTTTACAACTAAATGTGCTACACATAAGAGCTATTACAGCAGTGAGCTGTGGTCACAGTTATTAACGTGCGGCATGGTGCTGAAAAATCTAAATGAATTGAACAATGTCCGAGACAGCTGGGGCCATGGTGACCATTCCAGCCTCCTCCCTGCTGCCTCTAGGGAGGTAAAGGAATCTGTAACGATTGTTCAAGGACCCATTCATCTGTGTCGCTTGTAAAATTCCCGGCTGAAGTTTCAAGAGGCAACCACTCATAAGGGAATATCAACACATATGGGAAGTCTATAATACACTTTCATCATCAGTATCGATACAGTAAGTTTATTTATTTTTTATCTAAAAATATATAAATTTTCTAATAACATACATTGCAATTTTTACATTTACTTAATGCATTGGTCTAAAGAAATCCCTGACTTCTATTCACTTGTCCTGGAGTCTATTCAACTGACTTGTTGCCGGAGGTTGCTTTCATGTCTCATCTCTTGCACTTTTCCTCTTGAGAAAAAGGTCATATGGGAATTCAGCAGCAGCACTTAGAAGCACAAATCTTGCTCTCCTGCTTAGAACTTGCAGGCTTTCTTTTCAAAACAAATGTAATCTATATATTAAAAAAGATACTAAAGGCCTCACACATGAGTCACTGTTGCTACAATGAAAACCTGCTCAGTACTGCTTTGTGTAACTATGAATTGAGATAAGTCCAATGAAAAAACAGACAGACAGACAGACAGACAGACAGACCTATATATTAAAAAAGATACTAAAGGCCTCACACATGAGTCACTGTTGCTACAATGAAAACCTGCTCAGTACTGCTTTGTGTAACTATGAATTGAGATAAGTCCAATGAAAAAACAGACAGACAGACAGACAGACAGACAGACAGACAGACAGATGATAGATAGACAGACAGACAGACAGACAGACAACACAGACGATAGATAGATAGATAGACAAACGACACAGATGACAGATAGATAGACAGACAGACGACACAGACGATAGATAGATAGACAGACAGACAGACAGACGACACAGACGATAGATAGACAGACAGACAGATGACACAGACGATAGATAGACAGATAGATAGATAGACAGACAGACGACACAGACGATAGATAGATAGACAGATGACACAGACGATAGATAGATAGACAGACAGACAGACAGACGACACAGACGATAGATAGATGGACAGACAGACAGACAGACAGACAGACAATACAGACGATAGATAGACAGACAGACAGACGACACAGATGATAGATAGACAGACAGACGACACAGACGATAGATAGACAGACAGACAGACAGACAGACGACACAGACTATAGATAGACAGGCAGATGGACAGACGGACGGACGGATGGATGGATAGATAGACAGACAGACGATAGATAGATAGACCGACAGACGACACAGACGATAGATAGATAGACAGACAGACAGACAGACGACACAGACAATAGATAGATAGACAGACGACACAGACGATAGATAGATAGACAGATGACACAGACGATAGATAGATAGACAGACAGACAGACAGACAGACAGACGACACAGACGATAGATAGATGGACAGACAGACAGACAGACAGATGACACAGACGATAGATAGACAGACAGACAGACAGACAGACAGACGACACAGACGATAGATAGATAGACAGACAGACAGACAGACAGACGACACAGATGATAGATAGACAGGCAGATGGACGGACGGACGGACGGATGGATGGATAGATAGACAGACAGTATTATGGATTTATTATTATTACAATATTGTGACTGGATATATATTAAATTATCTGGCATATTTTTTATTCATACATTTAATAGGAAATTTTCTTCCCACAAGCAAACAAACAAACAAACAATTATGTACTGGTTACATATTATTATTTATCTATATTAAAATATCCAGCATATTTTGATTTACACAGTTAATATAGGGCAATTTCCATCCTACACGGAAAAGAACAAAGTTAAAACTGCTCTTATTCATGTGCTTAAACATTGCATTAACTAAAAGTCACTCCGTTTTGTGCTCTGACATTTACAAGCAGTCAGCCATGATGACACTGCACTCACGTCCGGATCAGTATTCCTAGCACAGCTGCAGGAGTGGCAGAGAGCCGTACTGAGCATGCTCAGTCCTCATCCGTCATCCTTCCACTGCTGACTAAAACAATGAAAGTGATTTCTGTACAGAACAGAGCAGCAGTGACTGCCACCTGTCAGAGACCAAGGTGAAGTGGAGGAAGCCACTCTGTGTGCTGTGAGAAGAGGGAGCAGCTCCCCTGCTATCATTACAGAAAGATTTTATTTACACTTCTGCCTTTCAGTTCCTATAACGCACTGTAAACATAACCAGCAAGCCAGTCTGCAGATATGATCCAGATGGCAGGATATGGACAAATACATCGCCCACTGACACATAATAAAAATTGTATTATGTTATTATAAAAACATTATTATTCTTGTCAAGCAACTGGGATGGGCATGCTTTTTATAGTTTATGAGATGACCGGGTGAAATATCCACCTTGTAACCTAACCTCAATACAGGAGTTCATTATTGATAGAAGTCAGTTTCGTGACTAAGCATGATACTAAACAAGACTAGCAGAAAAATCCTCAGCTTATAGAGACAAAGATGTTACTGTCAAAAAAGGCAGGCTCCGTGAAATAACAACGGCATTCTTATTTTCAAGATTCTGAGCGGAGTAAAGCAGCAGCTTTTTGCTTGCAAGCCAGAATTAGAGGTAATAGTAGAAGACAAGAGTTCAGAGTGAGGCCAGTTCACTTCTGGATTAGGTCAAACTCTGATATTGAATTTCACTGAATCACTGGTGAATGAGCTAGATTTACTAGAAACTATACCTTCAGTGTACCATCAATGTATACAAATCTGAAAGCTTCAAACAAACAGCTTTAAATACTCTTTCATTTTTAGTTCAGATTCCTAGTCTGCAGGAGGCTAAATAAATAACACAGTCAACAATGTGGAAAAAATGACCTGATTTGTTTAGCCTGTCAGAGATCACAGATGAGATGAGCAGCATTGTTTATGCTCTGATTCCCAGTGCTGCTAAAACTAAAACTATTAATTTAAAGCTGCAGTCCGTAACTTTTTTTGGTTAAAAATGATCCGAAATCAATATTTGAGCAAGTGCATAACCAGCCAGCGTTCGAATCGCCTTACTTTAGCCCGATTCACAATGGTCATCTTATAATAATGTTTTCTAATTTGAGTGGTACGGGTAGGTTTTTGCGGGAAATTCGAGCATGCTGCTGCATCACTACGTCACGTCTGTAAACATAAAGAAGTTGTCCCGGCTACTAGGTTATCACATGAGAGGATCCTGCAGGTGGCGGATCGTTTATAGCCTTTTCTCACAGCAGCTGGAATAATTAAATGTATCATTTTGATGGCGGATTGTAATCCAGAAAGGATTATGTGTTTATGAAACACATGTGAATTAAAGTAAATTATATTCCAGTTTTAAATGTGCTTCTGATTACAGATAGCCTGGGATTACAGTTCGAAGGGAGCATAATTTGCTTTTTGGGTTAAAAGAATGTCTTAATATGAAATTCGAGTGCTATGACATTTAGAGATTAGACTGTACAGAAATTCAAATCTACTCGCTTATACACACTATAGCCTACTCATAGTCACGTAATGCTGATGTTGTTAACATTAACAATTTGAGAATAAAGTATAACAATAATAATAATTTGCACGGTTTGATGTGATATGAGCTCATTTAGATTTAATCACCATTGGTAGCGCGATTTATTGTAATGTTTTTTTCCTCAGTTGGTCAGAACAAATGTGGCAGACTTGTTACTTACTTGTTAAGATGGCAATATACAGTGAAAATTCTTATTTGGGTCATATTCCAAGATGTAGGCTAGAATCTGTGAGTGCAGTGACTGACAGCCACACACACATACTCCTCAAAACATTAGATTCATCCGTGCTGGAGCCGTGCCGGCGCACAACCCACACAAGGAAGATAATTCCACACTCATCTGCAGTTGCAGGTTTTCAAACAGAGATGGCGACAAAGAGGCAAAACTTACGGACTGCAGCTTTAAATAAACAAAAATAAACTAATATAAAAATATTAGATTAATAACTTTAACTCAAAATTGTAAAAATCTTATTCTCTGTATGTCAAACTTGTAACAACAGTGATTGACCCCTAATACCCAAGTTCAAATTACATTTGGACACACAAAGTTTCCTTGGCCCCAAATGCTGTTTAAACCTTGTCTTTTGAGGTTGCTGGATTATTGGGATCAGTGGATTGGCACTTTGCTGGCTCTCTACAAAGTCTGCCCTTGAGAGTGAGAAAAAAGCCCCTATGGCTTCAAAGCATTTTTGTCTCT
The DNA here is from genome assembly GCF_001515645.1 of Sinocyclocheilus grahami. Classification (NCBI taxonomy): domain Eukaryota; kingdom Metazoa; phylum Chordata; class Actinopteri; order Cypriniformes; family Cyprinidae; genus Sinocyclocheilus; species Sinocyclocheilus grahami. Next base: position 889,881 of record NW_015505463.1, on the reverse strand, counting down.
CAGTGATGGTGGAGCATTATATCATTTTATCTGTCCAGCCCTTATTCAGAGAGCTAATTGCATCTTTCACTTGAGTGCACACAGCAGAATAGCATTTGCCCTTACAGACCTTGAAGAAATCATAAAAACAGTGGCTTGTCTCAACAATACCTTAATAATTGGTCACTGTTCATAGAATTTATTATATATATATATGTGTGTGTGTGTAAAATATATACGTATATATAGTATAAATACTATTATATATTTTTTTAATGTTTTATTTCAGTTATTTTAGTACATGAAGTTAAACTAAAGAAGCGAAAAGAAGAAATATTGCTTTGGTATATGAAATAAAATAAAATAAAAGAATAAAAAAATAAAGTAATTAATTTAACGTTTATTTCAAGTAACAAAAATGTATTTTATGGTTTTAGTTTGGTTTTCAGTACAGCTGCATTAGCCCTTGAACAATAAATTTAGCGATGTTATGATTCTTAAAGTTAAAAAAAAATTAAAATTTAATATTTGTTGTCCTGACATACAAGTGGATAAAAGACAGCTCACAATACCCAGATTCTGTGGCATCCCCGTGTGGTGCTGAAAGGGTTAACACATCCCACCAGCAAGCACTCTGATCTATAACACCCATAAGCCCATTATAGACTCCACTATACACTGATAGGGTCTCACACGGACTGCTTCTCTACTGAATAGAAAGGTGGAGGAAATCATTTGGAAGATATATTATATAAGAAATTATTATCAATACTATTATCCACTGGTAAAGAATAATAGTGATGGAACTGGTGATTAATTCAGCGATAGATAGGGAGTCAGCAGTCACATATGAGGAACCATATGGTATAAGGCAGTCTAACAGAGAATTTAGATTAAAGCCTTGACGTACAACACCACAGAATGGAGAGATTAAGAAAGACAAGAAAAATAGGTGATGAAGTGAGGAGTGATAGAGTGACCATGCAGTGTATGCAATCTTGTGCATGCAAGTATGTGTGTGTGTGTGTGTGTGTGTGTGTGTGTGTAGGTGCTGGTATGCCACGATGCGGAGGAAATAAATTTAGATTTAACGCTTTGTCCTCTCTAGCTTCATATCTGCTGATGGTTGCAGTGTGCAGCATAGCATGTTGTTATCAGCTGTGCTGCTCAGAAATGCCAACACTTTACAGAACAGAGCATAGCAAATGTTGTTATGTGCTTTATAATAGATAAAATAAGATTAAGTGTGTTCAAAAATGAAACTTTGCTGAAAATGTACTCACCATCAGGCCATCCAAGATGCAGAGGATTTTGTTTCTTCATTGAAGAAACATTGTTTTTGAGAAATTTACCATTACATCATTTGTGAAATCCATTAAAAATTCCATCCCCTGTTTTCCTCTCACATCAAAAACCACTGACAGATTTGTTTAGAACCATTTTGGACTGTTTTCACTTGTAAACGGTGCTTGACCTGTGCATATTTCTCTCTTTCATATAAGATGACTTTTCACTGGAGAGAGTAACAGTATGGACAGAGGATTCATATTTTAGCCGGAAGCAGCAGTTTGAAGTTTTAAAATGGATTGCTTCATGGTTTGATTGATGCAAACACACAGCTTTTCACTTCACGATACATTAATCGATGGACTGGAGTCGTGTGGATTACTTGTGGATTATTGTGATGTTTTTTATCAGCTGTTTGAACTCTCATTCTGACGGCACCCATTCACTGCAAAGGATCATTGGTGAGCAAGATGTGATGCTAAATTTCTCCAAACCTGTTCTGATGAAAAAACACTCATCTATATCTTAGATGGCCTGAGGTTAAGTAAATTGTAAGCAAGTTTTCATTTTTGGGAGAACTATTCCTTTAACCACACAGAATAAATAAATGTATTTTTATTTATTTATTATATAACTCAAGTACTACTGATTTAAAATCCTTATTCTTTTACACACACAAAAGGACTAAATAAAATTCACAAGTTTAACATATATTTATAGTCAAGCTGTCAAGTTGTCGGATAAACCCAGGAGTGTCACTCTATTCCACCCATATATCCGTTCCAGATAGGCTTTCAGTCTGTGTTGCTTAGCAACAGGCAACGCTTGATGCTTTCCTTTCATATGGAACAGTATTCATTGGCAAAGAACAGATATACAAACTAACTAATGACATGCTGATCTTGCTTAATTATGAATTATAAACATCGTTGAAGCACAAGAACGGATAACATGGGCAAAACAATTGCATCCACACACTTCAAACTGCATGTACTCTACTGAACAATTTCCCACATACAAATGTCAATAGCTTACTGCCAATGCAAACAGAGCCACACTGACTTGAAAAACAACATTTATGAAGGAAATATTTAGGGTTAAATAAACGCACTCCATCATTTAATATGCATTTACAGAATGCTGCCATTTCACTGCCTGTGGGTTTCCCAGGGCAACCTCACAGGAAGCCTTACATCAATGCAATCAAATCTTTCACCCTGGGATTTCATAAAACTGTCGTTTCACACTCACCTTCTCACCTTCACATAATCTATTAGCTGTCAAATGGCAGGAAGATACCCGCTATCACAAATACTGTGATACTGACAGAGTAAACAGAACATATGTTCTGAATCTCACAACATCACAAGGTATTCTTATGCTAAATTTACACTGCAAGGGTGGCACAGAAGTGCTTCTGAAGTGGCATTTAGGTGTCTTTACAGACTGTATAATGCTGCTTAGAGGTGGCATAAATGCATTTACAACTGTATACTTTGATACTAGGGGCTAAGTTTGGTCAGCGCAGGCAGAAATGGTCTTTTATGCAGTATTGTAACTTTACACTGAATTTTGAGCAGGCACAGAGCAGCTTTAATTCAGATGTGTAAAGACTCCTTTATACTTTTTGAAGTATTTAGCACTGTACACTTAAAAAGGAAAAATCAATCAATCAATGAATAAACAAACACACATGGCTACCAGAAATCATATCATATGCTACTGTTTAAAATAGTACATTTATTTTTTTATAATTTTTGCAAAAGCTCATGCGTCATCTTTCTGAAACTTTAATAACTGACCTTTCACCTCTGACGAGAACTGGGCAGAGTGTCTTGCTTCAAAGAGCTTCAGTTCCTTATTCAAGTCGCAAATGGTCAAATCAACGTCCCATGACAGGATCCCTGTTAGATGCACAATTAATAAATCAATAGTACACAATGCTAAAATGTCAAAAGATAAACTATATCCTTCACAAAAGTTACACAGAGACTAAAAAAAATAACATGCACTGTAAAAATGTTTTTTTTTTTTTCAAAGTTGTAAAAAAAAAAAGATTATTGGAATATACTTTACAAGAAAATACTATTCCAGTCTTTCAACTTTAAAATGCCACGTTCAATTCAATGTGTTACTTGCGGTTTCTTTGTAATTACTTGTGAAATTTACTGGCAATTTCTGAAAGAAAATTGTTTCTACTCCATTCTTTCAGTGTATAATGATCACATATCATCTGTATATGCATACATAGGTTTCTTTGTATGATGCTCAATTATTAACAGCTGTTATTATCAATTATCAGTTATTATTATAATTATCAGTTGTTATAACGTCTGTTTGGTCCATATGTGACTACTGAACTCTTCATGCTAAACCCAAAGGTAGAAACCCCCCAAATGCGACTCACCCCCTATTAGCTGTCAAATGGCAGGAAGATACCCGCTATCACAAATACTGTGATACTGACAGAGTAAACAGAACATATGTTCTGAATCTCACAACATCACAAGGTATTCTTATGCTAAATTTACACTGCAAGGGTGGCACAGAAGTGCTTCTGAAGTGGCATTTAGGTGTCTTTACAGACTGTATAATGCTGCTTAGAGGTGGCATAAATGCATTTACAACTGTATACTTTGATACTAGGGGCTAAGTTTGGTCAGCGCAGGCAGAAATGGTCTTTTATGCAGTATTGTAACTTTACACTGAATTTTGAGCAGGCACAGAGCAGCTTTAATTCAGCTGTGTAAAGACTCCTTTATACTTTTTGAAGTATTTAGCACTGTACACTTAAAAAGGAAAAATCAATCAATCAATGAATAAACAAACACACATGGCTACCAGAAATCATATCATATGCTACTGTTTAAAATAGTACATTAATTTTTTTATAATTTTTGCAAAAACTCATGCGTCATCTTTCTGAAACTTTAATAACTGACCTTTCACCTCTGACGAGAACTGGGCAGAGTGTCTTGCTTCAAAGAGCTTCAGTTCCTTATTCAAGTCGCAAATGGTCAAATCAACGTCCCATGACAGGATCCCTGTTAGATGCACAATTAATAAATCAATAGTACACAATGCTAAAATGTCAAAAGATAAACTATATCCTACACAAAAGTTACACAGAGACAAAAACAACAACATACACTGTAAAAAATGTTTTTTTTCAAAGTTGTAAAAAAAAAAAAAAAAAGATTATTGGAATATACTTTACAAGAAAATACTATTCCAGTCTTTCAACTTTAAAATGCCACGTTCAATTCAATGTGTTACTTGCTGTTTCTTTGTAATTACTTGGGAAATTTACTGGCAATTTCTGAAAGAAAATTGTTTCTACTCCATTCTTTCAGTCTATAATGATCACATATCATCTGTATGTGCATACATAGGATTCTTGGTATGATGCTCAATTATTAACAGCTGTTATTATCAATTATCAGTTATTATTATAATTATCAGTTGTTATCGATTATTATCAATTATCAACAACTGTTAAGCTTTAGCAGTTCTGCACTGTTTATCTGAATAACGTCTGTTTGGTCCATGTGTGACTACTGAACTCTTCATGCTAAACCCAAAGGTAGAAACCCCCCAAATGCGACTCACCCTTTTTTCTTCTTCTTAATTTAAGGGTTTTGCAGCTGGGCAATGGTAAATAAAACACGAACAGAACGGCCTTAAACATCTGCGCAATTCCAACTCTCGAGTACAAAACCCCGCCTTACGCTTCTCTCTCGGCCAATCAAAGCAGGTTTTCTAGCAGTTCGGTTGAGCCAAGAGCTTTCGTGTCCAATCAACGCGAGTATTCCTGCAGGGTTTTTTTTGCCGCGAAGTAAAAGCTTTCGCTAAGGTTAGGCTGTGAAAGGTGGCAGTAATGCAACGCTATGGATGCCAACTGCCGTAAAACTCCAATGAAGAAGAGGAGGAAGAAGAAGAAGGCTGTGAAAGTATACAGAAGTTCTTACGTTCGCTGAGATGGATTAACACCTACCAGGAATCCAGCAAGTACGACAGCTGTTTTTTCCTGCTGTGTTTTACAGAAAGGGCTGCTTTCGTTTCAGGCTATAGCTGCAGTGCTTGCTAGCTACCTGCATCGGCGTTATAAAAGTTAAGAGTCAGCCATGCCTACCTAAAACGGCTCGTTCTAACACGCCCCCACATGTCTACGTCACGATGTGGGAAGATTTTCATAACTCCGTCCAAATGTTCACACAAAGAAAGAAGGCGTAATTTTTATTCTCGCTGTAGTATTGTTGTTGCCGCCGCCATGTAGTGAAGGCACTGTGTGATTCGTTGTGAAAGCGAAACTACTTTGTTTGGTCTTCCAAAAGAGGACACGACTAGAAATCAGTGGTTAAGTTGTATTTAGAACACTGTTCCAGAACAGTTTAACCCAAATATTCAGATGTGTGCAGCACATTTTATGGAGGATGAGGACTGTTTCCTGGGAGAGTAGCCTACAATGCCGGTGTCTGTTTCTATAAAGTGGGGCAATTCCAACTTTGCTAGGACAGTCTGGCGCTTCATGACTCACAGCCTGTAAGTAAGGTTTTATATTTAAAGAATTTGCCACTGACGATTCAAATGCGAGTTTTGAGCAGTGTAGAGTAGCGCTTGTTGTTTGTCGTTTCTCCGATCACAAGCAGACATGGTTTTATGTTTATGCAGTGCGATACACAGCGCGATACACAACACAACGTGTAAAAAGACGGTATAAGTCATTATAATCAGTAATTATGTCCCCACTGGATGCAACGAATGCTTTGTTTTTAATGGGTTTTAATGTTTTTGTCTCGTCTCGCTGGGAAAAGGCATCACAATATGGTAGGGGCGTAACATTTCCTCCACACACTTGAGGAATTCGGCCAATCACAATGCACTGGATAGCTGGCCAATCAGAGCACACCTCGCTTTTCAGAACGATGAGCTTTGTAAAAATCGATGCGTTTCAGAAAGGCGGGGCATAGAGGAGCAACAATAATGTACAGTATGTGGAAAATGTGTTTTTTGAACCTTAAACCGCATAAACACATTTCATTACACCAAATACACAAATTTATGTTTTTTTTTAGCAACGCCATATGACCCCTTTAAACACACACATGAGTTACAAAAACAGTCGGTTATGTCTGTGAAGGTAAACAGCTGGGAAATAAACCGCATGTTTATTTTAGATCTGTGTGGCAGCAGCAATATACAGCAAATAAATCACTGCTCTCTTGTCTCCTCTGAGGCTGGGACTCTTAACTAGTGTTCTGTGCTCGTCTGTGCAGCCAAAGACAGAACAGTAAGCACGCTTTGCTCGAACTTTCGCCATGGCATTAGAGCTGGTACAGCGTTGTCGCTTGCGAAATCAAAATAATGGCGCCATGGTTGGAAACTTGCAGATTAAGAGGCGGTAATATTATAATGAGATCCCTTTGCCACGTCGCTAGGGGAGCAAAATCAGACGCGCTCGTTTTTTCAGACGCTTGCAGAAAAAGGCTTACCAAAACGGTTACTGGGTTAATCTTTTACAAGTTTCCTTGGTTGGTAGATGCACCGGGGACCTGATTATAGCACTTAAAACCTGGAAAAGTCCGATTTTCATGATATGCCACCTTTAATATTTTGAATGATCAAAATAATTATAATTAGATCAAAATAAAAAAAATTATTTTTTGTTTTACATTTTCACTTTAATTTTAGTTTAGTTTTTTTTTGATAGTTATGTGCTTTTTGGTATTTTTATTTGTTTTTAAATTTCTATTTAGCATGAATAATTTTTTTTATTTAAGTTAGTTTTAGTTTTTAGTAATTTTAGTACTTCAACTTAAATGTATTTCAGTTAGTTGCCAAGGCAGCATTTCAGTTTTTCTTTTTAAATGTTTTTCATTAACATTTCCAGTTCATTTCAGCATTATTTCAGTTAGATTTAGTTAAATGTAACAACACTGAAGCAATATCAAGAAGTGTCACCATGGCCATTCATTTCATATGATGCTGCTTTACTAAAAAAATGCTTGGCAGTATAATTGAATGTTTGTGTTAATCTGATCACAGATGAGATGTCTCAGTTTGGTCTCTTGGAGCTGAAAGAGAGCCAGGGTGTCTTTGAGAAAGATGAGCAGGATGGAGCTCCTGCAAACCAAACAGACAGTCAGAAACCAGCCAGCCAATGTATGTTTACATTTTACTGCAAACTATTGACTTGCTGCCCTTTAGTTTAAGTTTTTTAATGGGTTTCTGTTCATTTTCTCTGTCAGGTGGATTGAAGAGTTCAGAAAGAACATCATCCAATCAAGATGGAAATTCTACAGGGCAAGAATCTTTTTTCAAAAGCAGTAGTGTTGATAGGGCTGTGCATATCATTGAAAACTCAAGATTATTATTACGGCTTCCATGATTAGCTAACTGTGAAAAGTGTCAACATATCTATTGTGTAAATCTGAATCAGAGGCTTTAAATTTGTTTTTGGTAATGAAGCGTGACATTTTAAGGAATCATTTTTGTCATAATTGTACAGTTCTAACTAATGGTAATTTGCCCAGTTTTAGTTAGTCAGTTCTAATTTTCTTGATGATATTGTAGGTCAGAGGTCAGTTCAAGGTGCCCTTCGAAGCCTCAGGATGGGGAAGGCAGGAAGCTCAGTATTCAGGCTATACTGCACTCTCAGTTAACTGACAGTCAAGAAGATGAAGAAGATGTGCTTGTTTCCTCACAGGATGACATGTTTGAAAAGGAGAGAAATGGTGTGTAGACCCAAATGATTCCACTTATTATCTGTTATTGCCTAATTATGTTTTTGGTTTAGTTTATTGTTGTAATCAAGTCATGTTCACTGTAACAGGCACCAAGGCAGAGAAAGAACAACGGCCAACATCCACACCTGCACATAGCCTTCGCTTACTTCATCTGTCTGGACAGGGCACACTTGTACAGGAGAGTCTTTCTCAGTGAGTGGTTATTCTCTATTTTTTTTTAGGTTGGATGGTAAAAATGAGTGTCTGTGTTATTATATAGATTATATTAGGATCTTGCAATATCTAACATAGCAAAAATGCTATATAATCTTGCCTGACTGTTCTGCTTGGTAATAGTTCACCCATAAATGTAATATTGTCATCATTTACTCACTGTTAAGAATGTTGATGACTTTGACAAAAATTTGAATCTAATTTTGATCTGATCTGTTTCTCTTTGCACACTCAAAAGGTTAATTGTGGCATTCAATAAGTGATTGTCTGCCTTTTCCTTAATTTCTTTAGGCAATCTGTTGACTTTGTGGCTGCCACTCAGGACAATTTAAGCCAAACACCTTACATTGTCCCAAATTCACCCACAGAAAAAGAGCAGAGTAAGTGTGTTTCACATACAGATGAAGCTTAGGTGACTGTACATTTTTTTTAAAGCATTCCCAAATGATTCCATTTAGATTATAATGAAGCTGCTGAATCCCCAATGGACACATCAGCCCCCCCTGAGGACCAGCCTCCAGGGAGAGAGGAAGAGCCAATGGACATGGACCCCTGCCCCAAACCACAACCCACAGCCTCCACTCCAGTGTCCCAGAATTCCCCTGAATTTGTTCTGGAGAAAAGCCTCTCTGTCCCCAGCCAGCCTGAATTCTCACATGTAGGCATCAATTATTCAGAGTACAAGTGTGGTCACATTTACTGTTGTTTGTCGAATTTCGTGGGAAATCGAAAATCCAGGTATTTCAGTAGGAATCCAAACGATTGGGAATTTTGTGTGAGGGTGAAAGATTTTACCACGCAATCACACATATTGTGCATTGGTTCAGGTTGGATGTTAACCAACAGAAAGCTGTTCGATTTGAAAGTGACTTCTGTGTGAGCTGTGCTTTATATATTGCTACACTACTGACAATAGACGGACCTATTTTGCATAAATTTTGCTAATGTCAAGTCACCTTTATTTATATAGCGCTTTTAACAATAAAGATTGTGTCAAAGCAACTGTACAGCATTAATTAGGAAATTAGCGTGTCAATAATGCAAAATGACAATGACAAATAGTAAAGTTGTGACCGCTAATACCGCTAGTAAACGCTAATGTAACCACACCTTATCTTTGTGTTACAGTCCCTAGCATTCCAGTTAAACATCTCTTCACATTCTTTTGTTTACAATGTACTTTCCGTGTTTTCCCAATGTAGGACGTGTTTATTTCCACTCCAAGCCTTGAACATGGGAACAATAGTCAAGGGACTGAGAGCTCAAAGAAGCTGCCTCACCAAAACAGCCCATCAGCAACGGAGTCAGGATCGCCCAATCAGACCGGCCCAGCGGAGCAGCTAAAAAAGTCTTCAAGCAGCGGTCCACAGCCCTCTCAGGTGGCTGAGTGCTTTCAGTTGGAGCTCAGCAGTGAAAACAGCAGTTTTGCTCAGAAGACACAGTTGTTCGTTGTGGAGGAAGATAGCCAAGCCACACAGATCGCGGAAGAGGAAGGAACTGTTGGTGTGGACAAGAGTGACTCGAGCCCTAAACAACATTCTTGCTTGCATTTTGGGAATAGTAAGGACCCTGAGCCTGTTAAAACATCAAATTCACAAAGTTTTTCCAGGGTGCCTGACTCAACAAGTACAAGTGCTTTAACCGAAAAAGCAGAAGACTGTGAATCCTCTCAAAAGATCTCACAGGCTGTTAATGTAGGGAACCAGAATGTAAGCACTTCTCCAGGTGCAACTCTGTCCCAGCTTTCTGTCGGTGCAGACTGTGTTTCAGACACCCCTAATGCACCCCAAACAAGTAAAGCCACAGTCGCTGACTGTTCAAATGCTTCGCCATCAACTGACAGACCTGTAACCCCTGTTCCTGTCCCCCAACCGTCTCTGTCTCAGTCAGTCTTGACTGCGTCGTCTCAAAAGAACACAGAGAAGGAAAAAGAACATGTTATTCAAAGCCAGAGACTCAGTCAGCCCATGACACACAGCCACAGTGTTGTTACAGACAGTGTTAGAAATGCTGAAGAGCAGGAGAGGATGGATGAAGGTGAGGTTCAGAGTATGGTGATGGGTGATGACACTGGGATCAAGCTGGGTTTGTCTGAGAGCCAGGTGCTTTCTCCAGAACCCATGGAGGAGGAGGAGAAGGAGACATCCCAGTGTGAAGCCAGCAGAGACGACCACTCCTCCAGCAAAGACGAGAGCTTCAGTGTCATGGTGCTAGAAGAGAGCCAGAGGGTCTCTCAGGAGAAAGTGAAGGATGGGAGGTCACAGCCGTTCATAAGCTCCTCGCAACCTGTGAGGGGCTCTGTGCAGAACAAACATGAGGCCACGGCAAAGATCTCAGGGTCTCAGCCGGTGGGATCAACTGAGGTTTCACCTTTACAGCTTGAGAGAACTAAGTCCCAGACCACACAGCCTAGTGATACAGGACAGCACAAAAAAAACCTGGACAATACCGCCAACAAAAGTCTGAGTGACAGCTCTGGAGGTGGGCTTAAGCCTAAAAAAAGTGATCTATTATCCCTGCTGATTATGTAACTTGTCTTCAGTAAATCCAACTAGTCGTTTTTTGTTTCTTTCTTCCCTGCCCAGAGCTTCCGTTTCACTTTACATTGCCCAAAGAGAGCGAGCTGATCCGCCCAGCAGTGAGTGCAACTCCTCCACAGATTAGTCAGCTGAAAAAGACACCGAGGCACAGCACTCCTATTGGTGGGTGTCCATTTTTTTTGTTGCATAACATATTTGTATTTAAATACCAGTATACTGAGATGAAACCGCACACCCCTCCCTCTTAACCTTCCTGTCCTTGTTGTGGTGAACTATTTTTCTTTTCTTCATGCCTTTTTGAATTTTTGCAGAGATGACCTCGTTCTCAGAGCCATCAGAGGCCGACGTTACCAGGGAGATCACAATGGCGGCCAGTGAGATTTCCGTAGAGGAGAGCAGAGAGGGCGAAGAGCCAGCCGCAGTGGAGCAAGATGGGAAACTGAGTCTGAGAATGAAACTGGTGACCCCAGTGGAGGAAGGCAGAGAGGGCTCAGAACATTTCAGCTTGCAGAGTAAAAGCCATTTGTTGTTGTTTTTTCAGACACATTGACATTTTCACTCATTGACTTACACCAAAAACATGATCATGTATAATTATAATTGCATAATTGCAATATATACTTTTAATTGTTTATTTTTATATTTGTTAATTTAATTTTGTATTTAATTATTTCTTTTAAAAATGTAATTAAAATATAATAATAAAATAACAATTAATAAATAATAATAAAATATATTACATTAAGATATATTATAATAACATATTTTATATATATTTTTATTGTATATTTGTATGGTTTTTTTTATGATTTAATAATTGTAATGAATTAAGCTTGATTTTAATGCTTCCCCAGAACCACCATTAACAGATGGGGAAGGATCGGTCTCCAAGGCTACCAGTGTTGCCATGGATGTAACCAGGTAACCTGCAGTAGTTGCTATGCAGAAGCATGTTGCTGATTCACTGCCTTAGTCTTTTTAACACATTTGTAGTAACACTGGACTTAATTTCATTTAAAAACTGGACAAAACTCTTTGTTGGGAAATTATGTGGTTTATTATTTCTCTGTTCTTGTCTGTCTTTCAGTCCTTCTGTGTTTAGCCGTGTTCGGGAGGCCCACAGGCAGGTCCAGGTAGAGGATGATGCAGAGTCCAGTGATCCTCCGCTCAGGTACCACACTCCTCTAAAATAAGAGAAATGTCACACTTTAAATCACCACCTGCTGTTCATTACAGATAAAAGTATATTTTGTGCAGTTCTTTTAAAAAAAATAGGGCTTGTTTGCTAGGTATCTTGAATTATATGCTCTCACAGAGCTCCACAATGAGCATTTTATGACTGTGCAAATGTGACAATTATTTGGACGCACCTGATCAAAGCATATAACATCACGATTAAAATCCTGTTGTTGTTATTAATCCCTAATGCATGTTGTGTGCTGTGTAGAAAGCCCAGTTAATTATAATGTTGTGCTGAATTTAAGGCATAGTGTGTAAAGGAGACACAGGGTATGAATTGAGAACCACGCCTTTTGTGCTGTCAAAAAAAAAAAAGTGTTCTTTTATGCACAAGTGCTACATGATCCTGTGTTTTCAATGTCTCAGAGCTGCTCGGTTTGCAATTAATGCTGCTCCACACAAACTCCATTTCTACAACATTTTGACTTTGGGTCACTTGAGTCAAACGTAAGGCACTTTAAAGATTTATTGTTTAATGTTTAAAGATTAAAGAAACGAAGACAGACATGAATATTTGTATTTTAATTTGCTATTGTTAGTGAAAGTGTAATCAAAATATAATTGTTTTCAGATGGTCATAAGGTGATCAGTGCTGCTTTTGGATGGGCGTGAGTGCTATTAAACAGTGTAAGCATAAAGCCCTGTCTCAAATTACTAGACTCCATAAGAATAATATTGGGCACAACTGACCTTGAATTCTTTTTTGCTGAGGTTATAAATAGAGTTCCCTTGGTGTTGGATATCCTTAGAAAACTAAAGTAGGTTTGATAGTGCCTCTCCTGCCTGGTCAGGGCTGTAGAGAGCCGTACAATGGAACATAACCCATTTCCACAGCTCAAGGTTGGGATGTTTTTGGTTTTGTTTTGTTTTGGCCTTTGTCTTTGGCCTGGGTTGCTCAAGGTGTTTTTCCTTGTGATCTTAGGGTGCTTTCACACTAGCACTTTTGGTGCGCACTCGGGTTCGAATGACGTCAGAGTTGGGTACGTTTGGATGATTTGAACGCTGTCTTCCGAACTCTGGTGCGCACCCGGGAACCGTACCCAAGTCTGCTTAAAAGGGGTGGTCTGGGGTAGGCCTGTCGCAGTAATCAATATATCGACTTATTGCGCAATATCATGTTTTGTACATTCCACTTGCGCCTGTGTATTTTGCAGATTCTCGTACTTAACGTGGTGTAGTCATGAGTTGCTAGTTCAAATTTAAAAAATGCTTCTACAAGCAAAGTTTCATCTGCAGATATGGTCTTGTTTAGGGATCTGTGCATTTGTGCATACGGACATCTAACTGCTAAGTAGGGATTGTGTTTTTCAGCAATAAGTGTGCACCCTTCATTTACAGAGAAAAGAAGGTCGGAAAAATCTGTAGATGGAAAAATCTCCATACAACTTCTTTGTGCATTTTTTTTCTACTTGTTACTTTGCACTTTTTGTTAGAAAATGTTTATTTACTACTTATTCAAGTTTTTTAAGGTATCTAATATTTTGATACTTAATTTCCATGATCTAAATATTCTTAAAAATGTTAATTTTGTTGTCATTTGGAAGTGTGTAGGCCTTCTTGCATTATTATGCTGTTACATTATGATTATAAATTCAATGGCATAAAATGTTCTTTAAAATGAAAATAATATCGCTTATCGCAATTATTTCTGGGGCAATATATTGCACAACAAAAAGTTATCGTGACAGGCCTAGTCTGGGGTACGGTTCAAGTGAACTCCGGTACAGTTTGCTGCTGATATGAACGCAATCGTACCAAATCGTGGAAGAGAACCGCTATTTAGGGCTGCAACTAATGATTATTTTGATAATCGATTATTTGGCTGATTATTTTTCCGATTAATCGGATAAAAAGCCTCTCTTTTGTTTTTTGTTTTTAGTTGACAAAACACATTATCCCACATCCTGCACAATGCTGTTCTTCAAACAAATGTGCCAACTGAATGCTATGAAACATACTGTATGGTAAATATATCTCTATGCTATACATTGTGTAAAAGAGTTATAAAACACAGTTTAAATGGACAAATGGACAAAGGACCGTTTAATTCCCTATATTAAAAATGGAAAGAATAATGATGAAGATAGTAAAGAAAAACACAAACTCTGTGTTAACAGATATGAGGAATGTTCTGCACGAACACACACATTCATTTTGAACACCGTAACCTGTTATTGTCATTTCTTTATTCTGTAAATGTAAGATACGTCTTACATTTATATTCATTAACACTCTGTTATCCCTTTACGGTTACTATGATAAAATACTTCACTTACATGTTGACTTTTAAATCTAAATTTAACGTCCAGTAACAGATATATCAGCAAAATTTATATTATTGCACTGAATATAAATTTTTCCCCTCTTTTGCCTTCATGCAAAATAAAAACGCTCGTGCAAATATGTACCATTTACAGAAAATCGTAAAATGCAGATTATGCGCTGAAGAAATATATCTCACACATTAAACCGCACATGCATCTGTCAAAGTGCCAAGACAGGATAAGCCGTGTTAAACATTGCGCTAATGCATTAGCATGAAGTTAATACATCGTGATTTGGGCAACTTGGATCACGCATCTTTCCCGCAGCAGCTCACTTTGTTTCATCCGCTATTTTTTAGATGCATTTCGTCCGTAGAATCGAATCGGGTTTGGACCAGGCAGTTGAACCAAGTGTGAAAGCACCCTTAGATTCTTGTTAAGGAACCATCAGTTGATTTACACTTTTTCATTACATAATTGTGTAGGGCTGCTCGCTTTAAATTTAAAGGCTGTGATTTAATTAAGTAAATATATGCGCTGTGTGTTTTTATAAACAAGTAAATCATGATCCGGTGTCTTCAGCGTCTCGGTTCACAGTAAATGCTGCTCTACACAAACTCGTCTCTGAGTTTGGGTTGCTCTTAATGTGCAACAAACCACCTTCCCAAATTTGTAAAGTTTCCTTTTTTTTTGCCATTGATGCCTTTAATTTTGAAAAGTGTTTGATAGCAAGCAATGTGGGAGAGAGAGGGGAGTCGGGACTCGAACTCAGGACACGTGAAGCACAATGGCGCTATATGTTGGCGCGCTGCCCATGAGGCTATCGGTGCAGACAATGTTTAATAAGGAAGAAATTAAAACAGTCATAAATATTAATATTGTAATTTTACAGTCGTATTGCAAAATCAGTGAATATTTTTCTTAAATACACAAATTTATTTTGCAGTGAAATATTACAGTGGCAATATTAATATTTGTTTCATTTTTATTTAGTAACAATAATAACTAACAACAACAAACAACATTATTATTATTTAATCTCACAAATGTTGGCCAAATTGTGCAACCCCTGCAAACAACCATAGCAAACGCCATTAGATTTTTGTCTTCAAATCCTGCAGCCCTATTTTTGTGTGCAAGTGGCTTCACATGTCAATATATATATTTTTTGTTTATCACTAAGTGAAACATTAAAGTTATTAAGTAAGGTCGTGCACTAGACTAAACAAATGTACTTCTGCCTCTATGTGATTGTCTCTCCACTTCTCCAACAGGCAAGCAAGCCAGCTGTTCAGTCCCCCCAACACTAATGACTCAGGACTGTCTCCCAACTGCCCAAAAGAGACGGCACCCAGCAGAGCCACAGGCCGAGACACTGAAGCTGTATCTCTGCATCCTGCTAGTATGGAAGCAAACTCTGAACCTCTGGTCAGTGGTCTGTCCTCCCCTGCCAGAGAACAAGAGGTTCTCAGCACTTCTGACAAGCCTCGAACACCTGTCCGACAGAAAGCCGTGTCACAGCAAACTAGTGTGGATATCAGCTCGACCACCAGCCCGCCCAGCAAAGTAAGAACATTTAACGATAAAAGCGTGCTTAACAGGGATAGTTCATCCAAAAATGAAAATTTGCTGTTAATTTACTCACCCTCAGGCCATCCAAGATGTGGGTGACTTTTATTCTTCAGTAGAACAGTAAAGAAGGTTTTTAGTTGAAACTGTTGTCCTTGGTGATCCATAAAATGCAAGTCAGCGGCTGCCGGTTTTTGTGATTAAAAAAGAAACATAAAAACAAGACCAAATCAATACCCATAGCTCCTGGCGATATATTGAGGTCTAATGAAGCGAAACAATTGGTCTGTACAAGAAACTGTACACTACTTTCAACAGTATTACCTTTAATCCACAGCCTTGGCAAGTGAGTGTCTAGAGCGCAACCTTTCTGTCGCATGACAATGGATGAGCTCGCACTTGAGCTGACGCAGTTAAATTACGAGAGATATAGAGGACGCTGTTTTATTATTCATCAAAATGGTACTTACCTGTGCTTATCCCGGATGCTGGAACAAGTTTTAAAAAAGTCAAATTACGTCCGTGGGTTCTCATAAACAAACATCATCATCAGCTCAAGTGTGAGAATGCGCTTCGCTTCATTAGACCGTCAGGAGCCAGGGGTTTTGATTTGGTCTTTTTTTTTTACATATATTTATTTCTTTTAATCTCAAAAACCGGCAGCTGCTGACTTGCATTTTATGGATCACCAAGGACAACGGTTTCAACCAATTAAAAATCTTCTTTGCTGTTCTACTGTGGAAAAAAGCCACCCACATCTTGGATGGCCAGAGGGTGAGTAAATTAACAGCAAATTTTCATTTTTGGGTGAACGGTCCCTTTAACGTGCCATATGTTACATTTTTTTTCACTTTGTCTCTTTTGGTTTGACAGAGAGCTGTGTCTCAGCAGACAAGTTTTGACCAGTCTGGACCGTACAACCTGTCTGGAAGGGTAAAAGATTTCAATAAATGTTTATAATGACTTTTTTGTAAATATGTCAGGCATTACAAAAATGAAGAGAACAGTTCTGCACAATGTCATAGATTTCAAGAAATCCATTATTATTTAGTATTATTATATGTATAAAGGGCTGTAACTTTTTAGATGTATCCTCAAGTATTATCTTCCTTTTAAAGGGAGAACCAAGCACACCAACCAGAACCTATCCAGGCCCATCATTGCGCAGACATGTTCGCACCATCCAGGAAGTCCGAACAACAGTCACTCGGATCATTACAGATGTCTACTATGACGATGGCAGAGAGATTGACCGCAAGGTTACCCATGTAAGAAGTGTTTCCTTGGCAACTCCATAATTTTTGTTTGTGTTGCTCTAGTTATAATGACATCTTGTGACAATAGTTTTGATTCAGGCGTGAATAATTTAATGCCGTGACCAAAAGTGTCTAATAATTGGGACATTAGGTAGTATTTGGCTGGTGATGTCATCTCAACATGACAGCCCCCATGAGGCAACCAGGTGCCAGGTTCACATAACTCAACCAGATTCACAAACATCTCAACATCCCAATGATTTCATGAAATATTTGGGATTTAAGACATGTTGGAGGTTATCCATTACATTTATAGGCTATTTACAATGATATTTTTTTTTACATTCTTTTCAGGAATTCACATTTTACTTAAATACACCATTTAGTAAGCTACTGATATGACAAATCTTCATTTTATTTGAGGGGACATGATTTTAAAAGTATTTTAGAAGTGCTGTTTATTTCGTTATGTGTAAATCGTTTTAATGAGGAAAATATTACTCAATATTTGGTTTTCAGTCTCAGTCTTATGATTATTTCAAGACAGGTCAGAAACATTGGCAAAGGTCTTAAGGATGGATTAAGCGGATAAACAAACCTCTGCTGTATCTTTTCTCCAAGGATTCAGAGGAACCGGTGGTGGATCGCTGTGTCGTAGACAATGACATCTCCCCATCCCGCACAGGAAGCTCCATGACATCAGGAGACCTGGCTGACGTCAGTTCACTCTCCTCGAAGGCCCCATCACACCGCAGCTCCAGTGGGACAAGCAGTGGGGGCCTGGGCCCAATCAGAATGCCAGATTTCCTAATGCCCCCCAGTCGAGGTGCCAAGTCTGGCCGGTAAGAAGTCATCTCGTCTCTGTTTCCATTACTAACACTCTGCAGTTAACACACGAGTCTCGGAAATGGTCACGCTTGTAGGGAAGTAGGCCCTATTGCGTAGAATGTCTTGTTTGCATGTTATTGTCAGTACGTTTCCTTCAAGCATGTTCTCACCTTCTTGTTATTAGACACGGTTATGATTTTAGTATCTTCTCATGGCTGCTGCTCCCATACACATTTGGTCGAGGGCGTTTCAGCTGAGCGCATCCTCTCCTTGTGTGTGTTTGAACCCCAGGTGGGGGGGACGGCAGCAGCCGAGGACTCACACTGTGGTGGTGGGGTCAGAGGTGACGGATGCACGGGGGTTTCAGGTCACCACCCAACTGAGCCCCCGTGGCCGTGCCCAGCGAGGAAGGCCTCCTTCCCGCGGCCCGCTGTCCAGGTGAGGTGCTCCTGGATAGGCTGGCAGGGTCCAAGATGCTGTTTGTACCCTCAATTAGGCACTAATTTATAGCCACTTCATGAAACCACTGTTTTTAATCATCTTGCATGACTCTTGTTCCTTTTTTCCCCAAAAATATCTTAGACATTAGTATTAACTCAGCTTTCCTTTGTGGATCATGGATAAGCTCTCTGTTTGTTGTGATGCTCATTGTGTTGCTTTTTTATTATCATTCTCTCTCCATCACCTGCTAATACTGACTCTCAGAGATGGCAGGACAGGACAGAGAGGTGGTGCCCATGGCCAGGGAGCATCATCTTCAGAAGAGGAGCACTTTGTCCAAAGGCATGTCCAAGCACCGGGCAGCCCAGTAGAGCCCAGTGCTTCAGGCCACTCTGACTCTCTCAACACCACCTCCCCGGATAACAGCGCTGGGTCCAGCAGTTTTGTTGGGTTGCGTGTGCTGGCTAAGTGGTCATCCAACTCGTATTTCTATTCTGGGACTATCACTCGAGACCTGGGAGAGAACCGTTTCCGCCTTCTATTCGATGACAACCAGGAGTGTGAAGTACAAGGAAAAGAGATATTGCTCTGTGACCCCATTCCTGTAGAGACGGAAGTTACCGCCTTGACTGAGCAGGAGTACTTTAATATAGGTAAGCAGGAACAAATAAAACACTACAGAACCATTACCTGTCTGAAACTATCTTGATTCTGTCTCTGCTGTTCAGGTGTGGTGAAGGATCATAAGACTCAAGGCTCTGAGTTCCTTTACTGTGTGGAGAAAGATGGTCAGCGTAATTGGTACAGCAGAACGTCTGTGATTCTCAGCACGGAGCAAGGCAGCCGCCTGAGGGAGCAGTATGGACTGGGACCCTATGAACCATCTACACCCCAAACCATGGCCTCTGAAATCAGCCTTGGTGAGTCTTCAACTGGCCTGTGAAAGTGGAAACAAGTTCTGGTTTCAGGCTAACTATGGAAACAAACATCTACTATAATTCTTCAGAATATGTGAAATATACTTTTTGAATGCCCTGTGCTTTTTGACTAAATGGTGTAAAGGATCTACCAGCAGGCGTTAACTGATCCAAGCCAAACTTTAACCTCTTGGTATGCCTACTACTAAATGTCTTTGTCACACAAGTTGAAACTGCACTACTTTTTTGTTGGTGTCACAGTGTTATTTTGTATTCAGATAACCTGGTAGAAGGAAAGCGGAGACGCAGAGGCAACTCCAGTGGAGCAGGGACCCCTACCCGCAGCTCCAGCAACAGCCAGAGAAACCCTGGGCCTTCTGGGAAACGAAAACTCATCAGCGGCACAGAGGAAGAAAGGACTCCTGCAAAGAGAGGACGCAGGGGGGGAGGGGCCAGAGTGGGTACGGTGCCCCTTGCAGACAGACTTTATTAATTCAACAATATGGACCAAAGCATTTGCTCAATTTTAGAAGAATGTTTTATTATATGCCTGATTTTATTGACTAATTTGGTCTTTTATTGTTTTGGGTTTTTAACATTTTATTCATTCTAGTGGCTATGACATTGTTTTACATTTATCTGTAAATGTATTTTAAAATGAACTCAGACGTATGAATGACAAACCGTAGTGCTTTTCTCCCCCGTGTTTCCAGTGTTGTATGTAACTGTCAGATTTTACAATGTAAAAACATTTGATAAACCTGAAGTTGTGAATATTTACTGCTTTTGATACAACTAAATGGAGTGCAGATCTCCAGCTCTAAACCGCAACTGGTATGTGGCATAACATGCTTTTCCTTTTGTGTGGGTGAGCACTCAACAGGGTTATATGGGAGTGGTGCCTGTTTAATTCCTCACAGTTAATTTTACTTTATGGCCTCTTTGTTACCCAACCATGCCATACTTATTATCATTTGAACAGGACAGCGTATTGCTGCTTGTAACACATCTGGGAGCGGAGCAGACCTGCCCCCTGACCCTAATGACCTGGTGGCAACACATGGACCTCTGCCTGAAAACTCTTCTCTCTTTATGGGGTTTGTCTTCATGCTGACGGTATCCTCTGAAACCGACAGAGACTCCAACCACCAGCCAAGCGATGAGGATGAAGGTGAGGGTTAGAACAAATGAAGACTGCATGTGTGATTGATGTTGAGTGTGCTTTGTTTTTAAGGCTCTGTGCTTTGCTTGTGATATAAAGGTAAGCATCATACAACATATGAAGCAATGATGTTAAGGCAGCAAAATTGGCCTTTAGTATGGTTTGTGGAATGTTGAAAAAAATGGCTTGATTTCTAACACGATTTGTACTTCATTTTTACACTAACTTTCGAACGAAATGAATGCTTGTATCCTGGCTAAATTAAATTGATCAAAAGTGACAGCAAAGACATTTATAATGTTGCAAATGATTTTCAAATTCAAAGGTTTTCAAATATATGCTGTTCTTTTGAATTTTCTATTCATCAAGAATCCTGAAAAAAAAAGTTTCCACAAAAATATTAAGCAACTGTTTTTAACATTAATTATAAGAAATGTTTCTTGAGCACCAAATCAGCAGATTAGAATGATTTCTGACGAATCATGTGACATTGAAGACTGGAGTAATGATGTTGCCATCACAGGAATAAATTACATTTTAAAATGTATTTAAATGCAGGACAGTTATTTCAAATTGTAATAATATTTTGCAATATTTGTCCTTTTTTTAAAAAAATAAAAAGTATAAATAATTGCAGCCTTGGAGCGTATAAGACTTGGAAGTGTGTGCGTTTGTACGTAACGTGATTCCTTTTTCTCTCTTGTTAAGAGTACGAGACAGCGCCATACAACAAACACTATACAGTGAGACAGCTGGAGGCGGGAGGAGGAATGATCCTGCTTGACTTCAATGAAGAACAGGTGAGCTCGTATTCAGCACCACTCTCTGTCCTGCAAGAGCTGCACAGCATCCTTTTTTTTGCTGTGTACGCATGTTTTAAGTGTGTGTTCTGCATCGTCAGTGTAAAGCAGCCTATCAGAGCTTGCTGATTGCCGACCAGCACTGTCGGACCAGGAAGTACCTGCTGTGTGTGGCAGGTGGAGTTCCCTGCGTGTCTCAGATATGGGTGAGGGACTGTTGCCAGGAGAAGAAGCTGGTCAACTATAGGAACTACCTACTTCCTGCCGGTCTGGGGCCAGAGGGACACATCGTGGAGTGGTAAGAGCTTGTCTTGTTTGGATATGACTTATTTTCTCATCTAATATTAATTCAAATAGTTCTTCAAAACCAGCCTTTAGGACTGACTGTTGGCAAACAATCCATTGTTTCGTGGTAATCAACCAGTGTATCTACACAAGTTGCCATAGTAATGAGTTCAGCCTCTGCATGATGCCAAGAAGCTTGAGAGAGTACTGAAAACTGGACATTTTCAGAACCGAATCAAGTCAATAATGTATTTTATACATTCATCCATTTATGATTTTGGAATGCTGTCACCATTAAATAAATATTGAATGTCACATGAGTGTAAATAAGTGAATTCATACACTGCTGTAAACAGTAATGCCCTGTTTGACTGAAGTCATGTCTCAAATAATGGGGAATGAATGTTTAGACCAAATTGCATTTCCAAAAATCTGAATTTAGTAAAATTTTAAACCACCTTCCTGTAGATTTAAAAACTGCTATCAGAAATGCCCCAACTCTTAAGTTGTTTCAACAAATCGTTTAAAAACTCATCATAAACTTATGTAAATTGTCTTTTTGTGAATACATTTTTCTTGCTCTGTCCTCAGGCATCCTCGCTCTAACCCTTTTAAAGCTCTGAAGGTGGTGCTCATATCAGAAGATCGTGTTGATTTGTGGACCTCTTTGCTTTCCATGGGTGGTGCAGCAAATGTTCATCACCATAAAGAAAACCAAGACCTTTCTGGTGGGTAATAGTACACTTAGTTCAATGGAAAAATGTATAGAGCTTTAAAGATGCACAAATAACTTGTGACAAAGGGATTAGAAAACCATATTCAATAGTGTGATGTCAATTTTTGACAGACATTCCAAACATGAAGTTTGATCTGGCAGTGACATCATCTGCATGTCCGTCTGAGGAACTGAAACGACGTGTGGTCCCGGACATGCCTGTTGTCTCTCTGGAGTGGCTGATTCAGAGCTTGATCTGTGGAAAGTGCCTCAGCTATAACGGCGACTCTGAATTCTGTCACAACCCGTCTACGTGAACCGTTGTCCTCTGGTGTCTTCTCACATGTATTTTAAATGTCCTCTGTGTTTTAGTGCATGCATTTTACTGTACATAGTTTTTATGAAATAAAATCGTTATTGTTTCACTTGTCTGTTTTCTTTCATAACCGAGATTACAAAGCATATGGTATTTACAAATTTTAAGTATTCACGTTCATGGAATAGTTTTATTTTTTTTAAACGGCATAAGATAGTTGAGATTGCAAAAAAAGCAGGACACAAACTGTGACCATGACAAGAGTCACATCTTACAATCATTTAAAGGAACACGCCACTATTTTTGAAAATAGGCTTTTTAATACAGTTGAGTTTTACCGTTTTCAAATCCATTCAGCCGATCTCGGGGTAGCACTTTTAGCTTAGCTTAGCATAGATCATTGAATCTGATTAGACCGTTAGCATCTCACTCAAAAATGACCAAAGAGTTTCGATATTTTTCCTATTACCTAGCTGGGGACTATTTTCAGGCGCTGCGTAATATCATTGTGCCTGCTGCACCCATGGTACGGCAGCAAAGTTCCTTGATTATTACGCCAGAATGAGAGTATAGTTCCTAGCCATATCGGCCTAGAACGGCGCAACTTTTCATTTTCCGTCGGTCTTAGTACACGATGTAACTACAGAAGAGTTTAAATAGGAAACATATCCAAACTCTTTGGTCATTTTTGAGCGAGATGCTAATGGTCTAATCAGATTCAATGATCTATGCTAAGCTAAGCTAAAAGTGCTACTGCCAGACCCGGAGATCGGCTGAATGGATTCGAAAACGGTAAAACTCAACTGTTTAACTCTAGGGGAGTTGGAAAATGAGCCTATTTTCAAAAATAGTGGCGTGTTCCTTTAAATATACAAATGAACACACTTATTGTATTAGGCATGTTTTAATAAGCTGAGATGCACCAATGTATGAATTTTGCCTCGAATCTTCAGGTGCCGCTTTATAGCCCAAAACTGTAGGACAACAAACAACATGAGTTACATTTTTACATGAATCGGCTCACTAAAGCACTGTATCAGTCATGCCTACCTTCCCAGCGTGCCTCCTGCCTGTGTGTAGTATTTGTTGTAATCTAGTCGTAACAGCAGTTGTGCCAAATCAGAGTTTATCTGGTGGTTACGTACACTGGAAAGAATCTTGAAGAGCAGGAATGACTGACGACTAAACCCCTGTAAAGTAAAAGTACAGCAATCTGACACAGTTGATATCTATCAAACCCCCCCCCCCCCCAAAAAAAAAATCATACTTGGGTAAATCCTAATTATGAGATAAAAAGTTGAAATTGTGAAATACAATGTTTGTTTTTATTTTGACAATTTATGATATTATAACAAAAAGTCCTGATTTTGAAATGATTCCAAATCCAAGTTTGTATTTATGGAAGCCCATTTCTTATCAAAATATTTGGTAAATCATAATTATGACGTAAAAACTACATTTTGACAATTACGAATTAGTATGTCATAATTTTGACTTTTTAAATTTTTAGATCTCACTTTCAACTGCCATGATTGACTTTATCTCAATTTCAATTCGTCATAATTATGAGTAGGGTTTTTGTCACAATTTCAGTTTCATAATTGAAATTAATAATTTCAAAAAAACAGTTTTAATTTCAATTATAACCATTTTGACTTTTTACTCATAATTTTGACTTTTCACTTAGTATCTCCTAATTTTAAGTCTTTACTGACTCATAAGTTTGACTTTTTAGATCATAATTATGACCATCATAACCGACTTTTCACTTAGTAGCTCAGTTTTGACTTTCATAACTCAATTTCAGTTTTTGTCATTATGACTTTCTTCAGTTTAGATTGTCAAAATCATGACTTTTTATGTCAAAATTCAATTTAAGTTCAATTCAATTCAAGTTTATTTGTATAGCGCTTTTCACGATACAAATCGTTGCAAAGCAACTTTACAGAAAATTAAGTTTCTACGATATATTTTGTAGTAGCTTATCAGTGGTGACTGTCAGTTAATGTACATATGGCAGAAATGTATGGAAAAATCTATTAAAGATGTAATCAAACAGACGATGAACACTATTAATAGCAATTATTATAGCAAAATTTGGTAAGTATGTTGTTTCAGGGTTGGCATCAAAATTATGACTTACCAAAGCATGATTTTTTCCCCTCATGAGGCAGAAACGGGCTTCCATAAATAGACATGCATTTGCAATAATTCCCGAAAATGATTCACACAAGCAAAGCTACCTTCACAAGAATATCCAGCTGCGCAGCTCCTCTTTCATCCAGAGGCCCAAGATTCTGACTGACCAGGGAACAAAAGTTGTGACAGAGGTCCAGAATCTCATTCAAACAGTGGAACACCTGGGAGAGAAATAGATTTAATCACTGCCTAGATTATTTACATAAAGGGAGGTTTGTTACGGACACTCACAGGCTTGAGCAGAATGAAAGATTGTGCAAGGAGATTGCTGAGGAAATGGTCATGGGCCAATCGAATGCTCTCAAAGTCTCGTGTGGCGTTGATCTGTTGTAAGAGCTGTGAAAACTGGGACTCTAGAACGTCCACCTGAAGAGCAATGGAGGAAACACCAAAATAATTATATTATGCATTATTTACTAAAATGTGTGTGTTGTATGCAAATTGAGAGACAGCCAACTAGATGATTCAAGTAGTAACCTGAAGGTAATACTGAAGGTTGTCCACTAGGAAGGCCATGTGGTTGCGGAGTCTCCATTTAACGGCATCCATCTGGTTTGATTTAAGATGCTTGCGCTGCATCTGCAAGGCCCAGCAGTGCTGCAGCTCAGACTGGACTCGACGCACACTCAGCAGGTAACGGAACACTACGTTGTACCTGAAAGTCAAGCAAGGGTTAACTTCATATAAGCTGCTGTGGTGTTCATACTGTTTGATTAATGGAACAATAATATTAAATTGCTAACATAAAACAATGACCTACTTCTCCAACACAGCAGGAGTGAAAAGAATATGTAGGGGCCACTGAACCTTGTAAG
This sequence comes from Sinocyclocheilus grahami, assembly GCF_001515645.1. Lineage (NCBI taxonomy): Eukaryota > Metazoa > Chordata > Actinopteri > Cypriniformes > Cyprinidae > Sinocyclocheilus > Sinocyclocheilus grahami. The sequence goes on along the minus strand of NW_015505463.1, from coordinate 864,310 downwards.
CCAATCCCAGCGCTGCCCAGCCAGTAGGTGGAGCCTCACGAGGAGAAGTCTCCTGTGGAGGAGTGGTGCCCTCTCGATTCCCAGAAGCCTCTGCAAGCATAATGATCCAATTCTCAGAAGTAATTAATATGTGGAAAGATGTGGTGAAGGATAAAATAGCTAGTCAGGAGGTAATACCTTTGCATTCTTTCCCTTGGTAGTCTATGGTGAGATGCAGGAGGGGCAAAAGATTGTCATCGTCTAGCAGCACTTTATGAGCCGCTTGCTGAAATGCCACATTGACATCTGAAACAAATGTAGCAAATTCAGAGGAATGATGAAGATGTAAGAAGAATTTGAAGAAGCTGACCTCATGGTTTATAAGAAAAGTGTCTTAATACCATGTTCAGTAACGGCAGATGGTGGGGTTTTCAGCATATGCTGAGCAAGGTCAATGAAGACCTGGTACAGTTCACCTCGCCCCAACAAGTAGAAGTCCTTTACGATCTAAAACAACAACAAAATATTCATTGTGAAAGCAAAAGTGCACCTGCAAAAGCATATCATCAACAAACAGCTCTTTACCTTCAGCTGGCCCAAAAGATCGGATTCTTCAACCATCAAAGTCCATAAGTGCTGCAGAAAAAAGACAAACACAACTGCATCTAGACACCTGCTAGTGCTGTTAGATTGGGTGAATCTCATGAAAACACGCTCCTATTTTAGCTTGAAAAAACTTAAATACATTTCCAAAGATTTTCCTTTACATTTTTTCCTTGATCCTCCTGGTGCTTCAGTATAGACCCTGGGCAACCACATGAGGGCAGCGTTACGAAACTAAACCATCACAAACGCAACTGAACAACAGCAGCAAAATGCTCTTTAGCTCACCAGCTCGGGATGGGCTCTGGTTGTGATTTTCAAACATTTGTACCGACTCCCCAACAAATAAGATTTTTTCGGCTACTCGAACAGGAATGTATGAGGGAAGCATCTCCACACGCAAGGAGAACTGCTGCAGGGATGGTGCGAGCATGTTCTCTTCCTCGATCAGTCTCTATAGAGGGACAGTAATGAACAGAAGACAGTTTAATCCTAGAAGAACATGTATAAATTGTGATAAATCACAGCCAGGAACTGCTGTAACATGCCAAATTTCATTTAATGTTCAAGCAGAGTTTGGCTGATTATCGTACTCTACTAACACTTGCAGGCGAGTGTTGTAATCAGAATCAGAAATCAGAAAGAGCTTTATTGCCAAGTATGTTTGCACATACAAGGAATTTGTTATAGTGTCACAAGCTTCCAGTACACTGAGACAACAACAACACACAGATAATAAAAGTGAGATGTGAATAAAATACACATGCATAAATATAAACCACAAAAAATAAAAGAATAAATTGTATGTACAGGTGTGCTATAGATGGAATAGGAATATAATAAAATAAAATAAAATAAAACTAGTACACCATTCTGCTTTTTCATAAGTGTGAAAGTGGGTGTACAGTATATCATATTCTTATGCTTTACAAACTTCAGCATTTGTAATGAACCTTAGACAAATCAGTAATGTAATAGCAGATGTTTTGCCAGGGACCAATTTATTTTTTGGAAACTTCATAAAAGTGTAAAGTGAATAAGGCTACTGAGAGCAAGTTAAAGGCACAATATGTAAGATTTTTTTTATTAAAATATCCAAAAACCACTAGAACAGTGTTACATATTTTGCTGACTTGTGTACTTACATTATCCCAAATGTTTCGAAGAGTGTTTAAATCCAGAGAAATAAGCAATTTTAGCTAGTGACACGGACCGTGTCTATAGTGTCATTGTGTCGCCTGCCAATGACGTCATAACCCCTCGATTTCCGGTTTTGGTTTGTAGAAAACATGGAAACACTAAAGACGCATTAATATGGTGTGCGTTTTAATAGACCGAAGACGACCGCACAGAGTAGCATTATAAGAGAACTTTCAAATGTATCTAGTATGATAAAACAGCGCTGTTTTACTCCACATACGCACGACCGAAAGGAGCGGAAGCGGTCGACTGTGGCATAATAAAAGCTCCGCTGCTTTCGAGCCATGTGTCACGCTCGTTCAGCGGCCTCGTTTCGCTTCGACGGCTTTCAGCCTCACCCTGCTTCATTCTACTACGTTAATAAATCATTAGCTCATCCATGAACATGATTTATGCCCGAGTCCTGTCGAATTGCTTCGGCTGTGGGGATGAAGACGACAACTCCCATGATTCCACACTCAGTCACGGCGTCATCAAACTACACCTTTGCCTCTTTGTTTATTTTGAATACGCGCCCTCTAGCGGCGAAAATTACATATTGGTCCTTTAATGTGCCTCAACTTGACCATTTCAGTTCATTTTTATAGGACTCAGACGAGTATGTTCTATTCGGTTGTTTTGATAGAGGCAAACAAGCTACAATTCTAGTTTCAACATTATTTATTCTTTAGACACTGATCTTTAAATAAAAAGTATCAGCTGTATACAAAGTGACCAACATTTGGTTTTCGACCACTGAAAACAGGTGTTATTCAACAATCTGAACATGAAGCCGCATTGGCCTCCCCATATCTCTGGGACTGAACGATGTAGGGCCTTGAAAATGAAGATTCCAAAAGAAAAGTTAATTAAGAGCTGGAATCTAAAATCATACTGCAATATCTTTAATACTTCTTAAGTTCCAGACATGCAAATTTTGGAAAAATAATCTTTATGGCACTCAGATAGGTGTGTTCAATACAGTTGTTTTGACAGAAAGAAACAAGATACATTTCTAGTTTCTATTTGTTCCTCTTTAAAAGAAAAGAAGAATCATCTGTACGCAAAGTAACTTCCATTTAGTTTTTGACCACTGAAAATGTGTACAATTTAACAATATGCTTCTGGAGCCATAATGAAATTCCAATTTCGTTGGACCTGAACCATATAGGGCCTTAAAATTGAAGATGCCAAAAGGAAAGTTTAAGACCCAAAATATAAAAGGGCATTAAGATACCTTTAATACTTCTTGAGTTACAGGCATGTAAACTTTGGAGAAAACAAAAATTGAAAGGTGTTTTTTCCCCATTTTTGAATGGTCACCGTTGGCACAAAATGCAACAAAGATTGCTAAAGTCAACAGATTTTACTAATAGACCTACCAATCTGTGTGTAAAAATAACATAATGATGTTGCCAGCTTTCTGAAGTCATTTTCACCCCCCTGTAATTTGGCTCTGAATTTCAGAGGGAAAATGTCTTTTTGACCCTCCTCTACAAACAGGGTATCTGCAGGATTTTTAAGCTCAAATTTAAGACTTTAAGACCTTTTTTTAAGACCTGCACAAATAAAATTAATACCATATGAGCGGGGTAGAGCAATGTCTATTTTAACATATGACTGTAAAAAGCATGATTTACAGGTTTTCACAAAACTAAAAGTTTCATAATATGATAAACTTCACATTTCAGCCGTATAACCATTTTTAAGAAAATGGATGAATCAAAAGAATGAATTATTATATTAATTTAAACAATTATTATAATCAATCGATTATTATATTAATTAAATATTTTTTACTGTCTTAACTGTTCACATTTACAACTCTGTGTGTTTGCAGCGTAAAAACATGGGTTGATTTTCACATTGGTCTAAATCAGGGGTGTCAAACTCAGTTCCTGGAGGGCAGGAGCCCTGCAGAGTTTAGATTCAACCCTAATTAAATGCACCTGATCCAACTAATTCCTTCAGGCTTGTTTGAAAACTACATGGTATGTGTGTTTGAGCAGGATTAGAGCAAAACTCTGCAGGGCTCCGGTCCTTCAGGAACTGAGTTTGACACCCCCGATCTAAACAAAAACAGCAGAAAAAGAATATTCAAATTCATTTTCTGCCAGCAGGTGGCGCTTTCAGAATGGCAGAAACAAATTCATCAACACTTTTTCTGGATGCAAAATATCGCTGATTTTTTTTAGGTTTCAAGGCCTAAAAATATATGAAATAAATCCACTTTACACTTTTATAAGGCCTCCAAAAATAACTGGCAAAACTTCTATTATAATGATTTTATCTTAGCAATGTAATCTGATCATTTTTCTAAAAATATAAATTTTTAATGAGTAACATTTTATATACAAAAAAAATGTTTTCTTTCAAAATATTTTTTTTATTTACAAAAAAATGTGTCACGCTCGTTCAGCGGCCTCGTTTCGCTTCGACGGCTTTCAGCCTCACCCTGCTTCATTCTACTACGTTAATAAATCATTAGCTCATCCATGAACATGATTTATGCCCGAGTCCCGTCGAATTGCTTCGGCTGTGGGGATGAAGACGACAACTCCCATGATTCCACACTCAGTCACGGCGTCATCAAACTACACCTTTGCCTCTTTGTTTATTTTGAATACGCGCCCTCTAGCGGCGAAAATTACATATTGGTCCTTTAATGTGCCTCAACTTGACCATTTCAGTTCATTTTTATAGGACTCAGACGAGTATGTTCTATTCGGTTGTTTTGATAGAGGCAAACAAGCTACAATTCTAGTTTCAACATTATTTATTCTTTAGACACTGATCTTTAAATAAAAAGTATCAGCTGTATACAAAGTGACCAACATTTGGTTTTCGACCACTGAAAACAGGTGTTATTCAACAATCTGAACATGAAGCCGCATTGGCCTCCCCATATCTCTGGGACTGAACGATGTAGGGCCTTGAAAATGAAGATTCCAAAAGAAAAGTTAATTAAGAGCTGGAATCTAAAATCATACTGCAATATCTTTAATACTTCTTAAGTTCCAGACATGCAAATTTTGGAAAAATAATCTTTATGGCACTCAGATAGGTGTGTTCAATACAGTTGTTTTGACAGAAAGAAACAAGATACATTTCTAGTTTCTATTTGTTCCTCTTTAAAAGAAAAGAAGAATCATCTGTACGCAAAGTAACTTCCATTTAGTTTTTGACCACTGAAAATGTGTACAATTTAACAATATGCTTCTGGAGCCATAATGAAATTCCAATTTCGTTGGACCTGAACCATATAGGGCCTTAAAATTGAAGATGCCAAAAGGAAAGTTTAAGACCCAAAATATAAAAGGGCATTAAGATACCTTTAATACTTCTTGAGTTACAGGCATGTAAACTTTGGAGAAAACAAAAATTGAAAGGTGTTTTTTCCCCATTTTTGAATGGTCACCGTTGGCACAAAATGCAACAAAGATTGCTAAAGTCAACAGATTTTACTAATAGACCTACCAATCTGTGTGTAAAAATAACATAATGATGTTGCCAGCTTTCTGAAGTCATTTTCACCCCCCTGTAATTTGGCTCTGAATTTCAGAGGGAAAATGTCTTTTTGACCCTCCTCTACAAACAGGGTATCTGCAGGATTTTTAAGCTCAAATTTAAGACTTTAAGACCTTTTTTTAAGACCTGCACAAATAAAATTAATACCATATGAGCGGGGTAGAGCAATGTCTATTTTAACATATGACTGTAAAAAGCATGATTTACAGGTTTTCACAAAACTAAAAGTTTCATAATATGATAAACTTCACATTTCAGCCGTATAACCATTTTTAAGAAAATGGATGAATCAAAAGAATGAATTATTATATTAATTTAAACAATTATTATAATCAATCGATTATTATATTAATTAAATATTTTTTACTGTCTTAACTGTTCACATTTACAACTCTGTGTGTTTGCAGCGTAAAAACATGGGTTGATTTTCACATTGGTCTAAATCAGGGGTGTCAAACTCAGTTCCTGGAGGGCAGGAGCCCTGCAGAGTTTAGATTCAACCCTAATTAAATGCACCTGATCCAACTAATTCCTTCAGGCTTGTTTGAAAACTACATGGTATGTGTGTTTGAGCAGGATTAGAGCAAAACTCTGCAGGGCTCCGGTCCTTCAGGAACTGAGTTTGACACCCCCGATCTAAACAAAAACAGCAGAAAAAGAATATTCAAATTCATTTTCTGCCAGCAGGTGGCGCTTTCAGAATGGCAGAAACAAATTCATCAACACTTTTTCTGGATGCAAAATATCGCTGATTTTTTTTAGGTTTCAAGGCCTAAAAATATATGAAATAAATCCACTTTACACTTTTATAAGGCCTCCAAAAATAACTGGCAAAACTTCTATTATAATGATTTTATCTTAGCAATGTAATCTGATCATTTTTCTAAAAATATAAATTTTTAATGAGTAACATTTTATATACAAAAAAAATGTTTTCTTTCAAAATATTTTTTTTATTTACAAAAAAAAATTCAAAACATATAATATATAATATTGAAAAACATATATATATATATAGCAGATGTTTTGGCAGGGACCAATTTATTTTTTGGAAACTGTAAAGTGTAAAGTGAATTTTATATATAGGGGAGAGCACGGTGAGTTGAGCCAGTTTTTACTTACGCTGTGTTTAAAGCGAGCGCATGACAGTAATGGGTCCAATTTAAATATGTTCAGGATGTGGTGCATCCTTGGGAATAATCAATTTGGATCTAAAATAAACTGCTTTCAAAAAAAAAAAAAGTGGTCTCTTGGCTCAACTTTTCGCCAGTGAGGGGTAAATTGAGTCTTGGGAGAGGGTAAGTTGAGCCACCTGGAATTAAAATTTACCACTGATTATACCGAATATTTTGACTTTATGCAAGGGAAATTCAATAAAAATGACTTCCTAAAATCTCTGTGTGAGCCTTGATGGACTGGCCGTTCATGCAGTGAGTTTCCCCACCTGTTGCTCAAGATGCTAGGCTAGGCTCCAGGTGAATAAAATGGATAACCCAATTTTGTTTAAGGTTGTCTACAAACAAGGGGTGGCTTAACTTCCCCACAGGCTCAAATCACCCCGCTCTAACTTATTTAGTTGCTCACCAAATCCTGCAGCTCACGGAGCTGTTTTCCACTCAGCCCTCCGATACCCAGGTCCTCCTCCTCTTCCTCCTGTGCAGCTGTGGCTCCGCCTGCGCTGGGGCCCTGCTTGACAAAGAACTCCTCACTCTGATCCAGCAGCAACCCGTGCAGCATCCACGCAGCCAGCTGCTTATACATCACGCCATGACACACTGCAAGAATCCTGCAAAACAGACACTACCATTAGAGCAGTAAAAATAGAATTCTGTGTCTTACATTCCACCACCACGTGCATTAGGGGGTTTTTAGTTGGGTTTTTGTGAGCTCACTTCTCTAAGGCCATCCTGACAGGAGGCAGTCCTCCACAGCTGTGCTTGTACACAGTCTCTAGGATCTGGCAGCCATGAATCTGTTGAAACAAGAAAGTTTCAGAAAGGTTATTATTTTCAACCATGCACTCTTCTAATCATTTACCGCAAAGTGGTGGCTCCCGTCAAGCTACCAACCTTCTGAGACTTGATGGTCTCCACAACAACCATCACAGAGGGGAAGAGAAGCTGAAACTAAACAACAGAAGAAATTGCAAGTTAGTCATATACAGTGGGGTTGAAAACTTGTGTTCATATGAAAAATCTGGGACTTAGTTTGATATAATTTAAACTAATATTTTACAAATAATTTAAGCAACTATATACACACACTACTGTTCAAAAGGTTGGTTTTGATTCTTTTAAAATAAGTATTTTATGCTCACCAAGGTTGCACTTATTTGATATAATATACAGTAAAAACATAATATTGTGAAATATTATTACAATTTAAAATAACCGTTTTCTATTTTAATATTTTTTTCCCTGTGATGGCAAAGCTACATTTTCAGCAGTCATTACTCCAGTCTTCAGTGAAGTCATTAGAAAATCATTCTAAATTAGAAATCATTCTGATATGCTGATTTGGCACTCAAGAAACTTTCTTATTATTATTATCAATGTTGAAAACAATTGTGCTGCTTTATAGTATTTTGGAAACCATATATATTTTTTAAAGAAATCTTATGTAACATTATAATCATTTGATCAATTTAATGGATTCTTGCTGAATAAAAGTATGAATTTCTTTCAAAAAATAATAAACCTTTCTGATCCCAAACTTTTGAACAATAGTGTAAATAGATCAATTAGGTCATTTAGCTTATTTCAGTGGATTGGATGTATAGGTAAAATATCTAGAAAGTTTGATTTACCTGTTCCAGCATGTAGTTTACGTGAGAAATGGAGAGGTGTGGATCACCTAAAAACTGTAGGGAAAATGTAAAGTTTAATAGTATTAACAATGTTTAATTTTATTATTATCTGTGCAAATACAGCCATAAAAGAACTTCAAATGTAAACTCCAAGTCTAACACCTCTTTTTCGAGGTCCAGTAAAGCGTGCCGATAGGGCTGCAGCATGGAGTTGAGCCCAGTGCAGAACGCCCGCAGGTAAATGCCATGAAGCCCAGACTGACTCGGCTGGCTGGAGTAATGCTCCTGTGAGACATGTAGATGAAATCACACTTCAGCCTTGATCTGATCATGTCCTTGACACACAATGCATGCAGAATACGCTCAGATTACCTGTTGGTGGACATGACCCGTGTGCTGCTCTATGAATTCTGTGAAGCGCACATAGTCAGTGCCCATTTTACAGAGCCGATTGAGGACACTGGTCTCACTGGGGTGGAGGAACGGAAGGTCCTGGGACACCTGTGATCAGAAACACTTGATTCACATTTTATACTAGCATACCACTAACATAGGACCACAATACTATTTCCATGGACATGGTATTTTTAAAAAATTACTTCAGAATGCCATTTCATGATAATAGCCAACCTTTTATGTATTGTTATATCATGGTATTCTCTGGAGTAACATGTAACTATCACTAGTAGGGGATTTAAAAACAATATATATATATATATAGGTGTGTGTGTGTGTGTGTGTGTGTGTGTATGTATATATATATATATACATATAAAATAAAAATACTGCATGCTAGCTAGACATTATCGTCCTACTTCCGAACATCCATAATGTAGTTTATCCAGTATAATACAGGTATACACACAAACATTATTAGGTGCATCACTGACAGAGTACAGCATAAAATAACGTTACCTGCAATCCATTCCGTTTATTCCAGGTGAATATTGTCCCTGGATATCCACTCAGAGCCAGCAGCAGCTCATGGATCATTTTGCCGGTGCTGTTAGTTAGATAGCGTATTCAAATGAAACACACGATAATAAAAATACAGATAGTAAGTTCTCATCATTAATATTTTCGCACCGCCGAAACCCCGGTCGCATGTTGATGACGCAGATCCCGAGCGCGACTGGGGAAGTGCTCAGCCAGCTCCACTGCACTTATATTTCACATAATATTTTTTACCACATACAGCTGATGAGGACTCATCTGCAGAGAATATATTTAGAGGTGAACAGAGCTTGCTTTCTCTTCACGATCTGCTGTAGAGTTTTTGGTGTGTTTTGCTGTTTCATTTATATTACATGTGTTGCTTCCACCTATAGCGACTGATTCGACTCATTGAAGTTAAGATTAGAGTTATGTTAATGCCTGCAGGGCGAGCACAGTGGTCATTTTAATGCATTACTAAAATGCTTTGGTAATTATAACGTGATAACTTATAATAATAATCTGGGCGAAGTCGAATGAAAACAAGCCTAAAACTACAATTAACTCAACACTGAGAACTCTAATGTAAAATTAAAATACATACTTATGATTATGTTTAAACTGTCCAGTCTGCAGCATTAAATACCTTGCCAACTACAGTTGAACTGTTTGTTTGTTTGTCTGTCTGTCGCTGGGAAACATGTCTACAATTTCAGTCCTTAGGCCATGAACCTGCTGTGTGGGACACCTTCTTTTTTATGAACTTCTCAAACTGACTTTTGGTTTTCAGTGATGGCGGCGGGGAGAGGAGGAGATATCGTCTCCGAGTTCCTCAGTCAGAATCCACACCTGGAGAACTGGGTGGAATCTTTAAGAGGACACTGTGAGACAAATAAACAGTGGCATGCCAGAAGAGAGTTTGTCCTGCGCAATATGGAGGACTTTCCTTCCATCCAACCTGGGATCCCAAGTCCTACTTTAGACAGACTTCTGTCTCGGTCCATGGTTTGGGCCAACCACGTGTTTTTAGGCTGTCGGTAATTGTTATTTTTGGATTTGGTTCTTTTTTTTTTTTTTTTTGAACACAAAATGCACTTCTTATTTCAGTTGTTTGCGGGTGAATGTCATGTATCTAATTTTTTGCTGAATCTTTTTTATTTTGAACACTACCGTTTGAAAGTCTGGGGTCAGAATGTTTGGCGGGGCATAGAGGAGAAACAATAATGTACAGTATGTGGAAAAGAATGTGTTTTTTGAACTTTAAACCGCATAAACATTTCATTACACCAAATAATGTTCTTTTTAGCAACATCATATGACCCCTTTAAAGAAATCAATACTTTCATTCAGCAAAAACACATTAAATTGATCAAAAGTGACAATAAATACATTTATAATGTTACAAAATATTTCTATTTCATTTAAATTCCTTTTGAATATATTCTTCAAAGAATCAGTTTTCACAAAAAAAATATTAAACAGCACAACCGTTTTTAACATTGATAGTAAAAATAAGACGTAATGGCTGCTGAAAAAACAGCTTTATCATCACAGGATTAAATTACATTTTAAAATACATTCAAATGTAAATTATTTTAATAATTTCAAATAATTTATTTGAATGATATCAAATAAATGTAGCCTTGGTGACTTCTTTAAAAAATCTTTCTGACCCCAAATTTTTGAAAGGTAGTGGACAATGCATACATAAAATGACAAATATAAAGCTCAAAGAACTGTCCTTATAATAAAGGTTAAAACGATGAAACAGTTTGTTTTATTTGTTATTAGTATGTTAATATTTGAAAAACGTCCACCAAAGAATAGTCACACCACACTTCTGATACATTTTAGACTTGATAGATAGACTTGATTGATCGTTAGACAGATAAGTTTTAGACTTGGTTTTTCAAATGATTTTTCTTTTTTTACTGAGAACACTATTATTTGTTATTGGCCCTAATGCAGATATCCACAGCCTGTAATGGACAAGGTAAATGAGATGGCAGAAGGAATCACTGTGATTGAAGCCCCTGTGCGAAAGACTAGAGATGAAATCATGGGGAAAACAAAAAGACCTGCAGTTTCAGGTAAATGGGCTATCTTTAATGTGTGTCATTGAATTAGTGTACACAACCGTTCAAAGGTTTGGGGTTAGCAAGTTTTTTTACAATGCTTTTAAAAGAAGTATCTTAATCAAAAGTGAAGTGAAAGTGAACGTTTGATATAAATACACTTTTATCTGAACTCAAAAATAACCTCTTCACCATTTTATTTCACTGAATCTTTTTGTAGTGAGTCTTATGTGTACTAGATGTGGACATTGAAATAATAGTACTTTTTATGATGTGCAATAATTGTACTATATGCTGCTGCTTAATAAGTGCAATAATTTTGTTTTAGATGCTGCTAATTACTATGTGCATTATTTAATATTTATATGCTGCTGTCATTCCTTTTAGTGCTATATTCTTTTAAATTAACACTGTTGCAGTTTTTATTATATATATATTTTTATACTGATTTTATGGTACGTGTTTAGTTTAGTGCAGTATTTATGAGCCAGTGGAACGGAATTTCGTTCATATGTGCATTCTGTATGTACAGCTGAATGACAATAAAAAAGCTACCTACCTAAAAAATACACTAAAAACTGAATATTGTGAAATATTATACCATTTCCATTTTCTTATTATTATCAATGTTTAAAACAGGTGTGCTGCTTAATATTTTTGTGGAAAACGTGGTTTTTTTTAACAGATAGTTCAAAGGAATACCATTTATTTCAAATATAAATATTTTGTAATGAACTGAACGTCACTTTTGATCAGTTTAATGTGTCCTTACTGAATAAAAGCATGAATTTCAAATTGACCTCAAATTTTTGAACAGTAGAGTAATACAGAATGTTTGATCACTGATTTACACTGAGCTCTTTAACTGTATTTTGTAGCAGTGGATGCTGATGATTCCCAGAGTAAGAAGGCTAAACCCAACGATACAGACGTTAAAGCTCATGCGAAGAGTGTTGGCCGTCCAGCTGCCAGTACTTTCAAATCGGGCCCTCCGCCGGGGGCTCCTGCAGAACACCAGCCCTTTTTTAATCGACTCTATAAGGCAGTTGCTTGGAAGCTTGTGTCTGCTGGTGGCTTTGGCCCCAACTTGGAACACTTTGAAATCTTGCGCAGTTGTGTGGAGTCATGTAAGGCCAGTCTTGCTTGTGTGTTTGTTCCACTCAAAGACATTCCTGACCTGCCTATGGGACGTACCCAGAAAGAAGGCCAGGTGTGTGAACTGCGCTGCTGCACCGTCTACATGGGTACAGGCTACGGGCGCGATGAGTGTGCCGCCAGGGCTATGGCCTCCAAGGAAGCACTCAAAGTGTTTCAAGGGCAAAAAGTTACAGTGAAAGTTTGCCGCCGCAGGTTCCAAGGACAAGACGTTGACGATTTGGTTCTGCTGGATGAACAGTCCAGGAGCCAGGTTTTCCCTCCGGCTCTCAGCTACCCCTTTCAGGAAGACCAGTAGAGCTTCATTCATATGCCACAATGACATAAGGTTGTAGATTCACCTGTGGCAACTGTGAAATCGTTTCCAAAGAGTTTCATTTGTTGCAGTCATTCTCATTCAGAATAGCACTGTGGAGAAGGACTGGTAGGAATACAGTAGTTTGTAAAAGTGATCAAAAAAGGAGTTTTGCGCCTTGTAAAATGCTTCCGCTGTTGCTTTAGAGTCTTGTTTGTGGTTTTGAAGTTTAGATGGTTTAGATCTTCATGGTTGTTGAACATCCATAACTGTGGTTATAGTTCAGTCTGACCTTGAAAAATGTTGGTGGTTTCAAAAGCTGCTATTTTAATTGATAAATGTCAATTGTCAATAACTTTTCTTTAGTTTATTTCTAAAACATTACATTGAGAATATACAGTCTGCAGTTGAATCTGTGGTTGTGATTGTCTATGTCCAATATTCAAACAGATAATAATCACAAAAATAAATCTTGGATTAATACATGAATGGTAACAAAATTGTAATGTTATACTCCGTTTTGATTGTTAAAAGAAAACATTACAGTAAATAATAATACAGTAAAGAAATAAGATCTCATTGTTAGCTTAATATCTAAATTTCATGACACTTTTAAATTTTTTTCCCTTGCTTCACATATATTGGACAGTTTTTATTTATTAATACATGTCATAACCACTTTCTGTGATGAGGTTTGGTAATGTTTGTTGCTGTTGTTGTGGACCTTTAGGCATATTCTTTGAATATCAAATAAAAACTGCCATCTGTTTCAAACCAGGGTTAAATGTTCAAGCAGAAGTATCAATGAAGTGTAAGTGTCTGGTTAAATGTATCTCAGTCTAATGTTAGAAAAAGCTAGCTTTAATTGAGGTTTAACTTGGGTTATATTCTGATTTCATAAAAAGATGTGACGTTCTGTCTATCCGTACTGTTTTGTTTGGTAGCGGCATTTAAAAAAATAAAAAATCTTGAATCTCTAGAAATCTCACACTTGATGGGGTGGTTCCAAATTGGCCGCTATATGGCATTGTAATAACTACAACTGCTTTTTTAGTTTATAATTCTGTAACTATAAGTCAAAGGATTGTAGATTTACAGTTTACCCCTAGGTGAATTGTTCACCAGTTTAAATGGAAAAACTCTTCCAAGGCTCTTGGTTTGAAATCAAACTTGGCACACATCATCCCAAGAACCTCATGACCAAAAAAAAAATTTATTAAAATGTTGCGAAGACATAAGCCAGTTAAAACAGTTTGGAATTGCCTATTTTCACGAATTGACCTTATGATAAATACTTATGGATTTACACATTTTTTGTTGCATATGAAAATGTAAATGTTTAACAAGTGTCCACATATATGTTTTAATCACAGTTTTTATTGAGGTTTTTCTTTCTTTCTTTCTTTCTTTTTACTTCTCTTTCTGTCTAACAGTAAGAGGGAGTGATTTCCTCAGTCAGTTGTCAAAATAGACAGCATATATTGCTGTTAACTGTTTTTATCAAACACTAACTAGAAGTAAACATTCAAGATGGACTTTGCTGTAGAAATTATATCAAAGCCACATTATATTTGAAAAGATGGTTGGAGATACAACTATTTTAAAATCTGGAATCTGAGGGTGCAAAAAAATAAAAATACTGAGAAAATCGCCTTTAAAGTTGTCCAAATGAAGTTCTTAGCAATGTATATTACTAATCAAAAATGAAGTTTTGATATATTTACAGTAAGAAATTTACTAAATATCTTCGTGGAACATGATCTTAACTTGATATCCTAATGATTTTTGCCATAAAAGAAAAATCGATAATTTTGACCCATACAATGTATTTTTGGCTATTGCTACAAATATACCCCAGCGACTTGAGACTGCTTTTGTGCTCCAGAGTCACATATTATTTACTTATTTGTTTGCTTTGTTCTATCAATTCCCATTTATAGGGCATGAAAATGTTCACTCACAAAGTGATATTTTTGTAAACACTATAGGCATATCATTAGAATCAGCCTAAATTTGTCTTGTGTAACAATCATTCGGATATATTCACTATCAATCAAATTCATTTGAGTATAAAAGTGTTTACATAACCTCAGTCAGTGGTCATGTTTAAATCTCTTGTAAAAGAGCTTTTCGAATTATTACCCAAAGCAAATGACAGTTTTATTACACATCACACACTGCTTTGCTCATATTTACATGACATAATCAATTTGTTTCCTCTCCAGCAACCTGAATGCAATGCGATGAAAAATCCTTATGATATCTGAATATTAAATGGCTTGAAGGTGCACAATGGTTTGATTGGTGTAATATAAAATTGGACCCATTAACTTCTATGCAGAGATGTGTTTGACCTGTTTCTCAGTGCCAGCAAGCAACAGCAGACACGCATTTCCCATCGTTCCCCACTCCTGCTGGCAGTTTAAAAAGTTAACAATTGTAAATGAATCTAACAAGGAGTGAAAGCGCCCGTTTGAGTGCCGGCTTTGATTGACATTTGAGAGAATTTGGGTGTGTTTTTCTGCTTGGCTGCAAGCTGGCCTCATCCTCTCAGGCAGAGCTAATCATGGGACAGCCTGTACTAACTGCACTTTTCCTCATTCTCTCCTATGAGTCAGAGTTTTTTTTGTAATACAGGAATGTCACATATCTTGAACCCTTGTTACATCTAAGCTGTTGACATCATGCATGCAGATGGAATGAGATGTGAGACACATTGAAGAGAATTACGAGGAACTGAACACTTTTATAAAACACATTCCCTGAAGCTGCTTCATTATATTTTTGTAATGATGGAGTTTCAGGGAATGCTTTATTAAACTCATCACCTTGATTTTCTGTTTCTTTTAATTCTCTTACATTTGTCTCACATCTCATTCCAGTTACTACATTGAAAAGAAGACTTGGAATGCTAAAGTAATTTCAGAAAGAATAGATTAAATACACAAATTTGGCTTTGCTTTCTTCTTGATATCTTTTAATATCTAAGTGAACAGTGTAAACGTCTAGTAGGCATAATCCTAATTATGTATTTGTGTTACAACCAGCAATAGCAGTATGTTTATGATAATTTAACTTGTTTTCATCAATGTATAAATGAATCTTTTAACATTTTACAATATGTTTAGTCATTTCTATTTCATTTTGAATGTTCAGTTGCTTGATTTGGACTCAAGTTTTCTTAATCTTCAAAGTGGTTGAAAAAAGTGCAGTTTTATTATTTTTTTTACTGCAGGTTGCCACTTTGATATTACTTTGAAGGCAGCAATTAAACAAGCTTTTCTTTATTTTGGTGAGTAGCTTTTTTTTCTTTTTTCTTTTACAGTGCAGAATATTTATATGCCACAACAAAACATTTATTATACTAATTAGAGGAAACACACAGACTGCCTTAGAAAACAAAAGTCCACACAATTTATTTAAATTTAATTACACATCAGGCGCAGCTAATAATTAAACAATCTTTCAAATCCATCTGTTCTTCTCATAACACTTCATAATCATAAAAATAGAAATCACGTAATGTATAAATATCTGTAATATCATGTGTATATTTCCAATTCACAATTCATTTACAAACATTTCAGCAAAAAGTAATTGCAAAACGCTCCACGCGGACAGTCACACATTTTGCCGATTCTTGATCCTTTCCTGATGGCGCATTGCTCCCCAACGTCGCACTGATGTGAAAGCAAAGTGTAAATGTTAAATAACACACTGTCAGCGTTTAGTTAATAGTAAATGTAAATAGTAAATGTGTGATTTCAATCTAGGCATTTCAGTATTTTACACTATTTTAAATGAAACACACAAATCTGGTTTGTGCTACTCACTGTAGGAACGCGCCCAAACTTCTTTTCCCAAAGTGAGATGCGTTTACTCTGCAGTTTCTCCAGAACGTCATGTAAAGCCCCGAGCTGTGAACATGTTCACGTCAACTAAGTAAGTATCATTCAAATCTTTTTAAAGAAGGGAACATCATTTGTTTTGTATGCGTCGAGAATTACGCAATACTTACGAGCTGCTTCTCGTTGGTCAGATTCGGGTCCTTTGGGTAAAACTCTCTCAGAGCTCTTGTTTCTAAGTCGGATTCGTTGTCAAAGTCCATTTCGGCACCCTGAATGCAAGACACCAGCACAGCGCATGCCATCGCTGTGGTCCAGAGTTTGGAGCTCTCCATGGTCACAGACAGCCAAGACTGAACGCGTCCTCTGCACTGAGATTCAAGTGAACACTAGCTTCCCGCGGTCCAATCACCTTATATCTGCTCCACTGAAACACCACTCACTTCGATCCTCTTTTGCTCCACCTTACACATTGATTTTTGTCCATGCGTAATAAGGACGACGACGATGACTCATTGCGTAAAGCTGGCGAGTTTATGTCCAAAACAAGACAGAAAGACGTCTGAAGGGACGAAAACATGTCTTAGGCTGGAAATTATTATATATGTAATTCTGCTTTTTGATTGTTTTAGTAGATGTTTTGTAGTCACGTTGGTTACATAAAAAAGACCTGTATGAAATTCCAGATTCTACTTTGGAAATGGGGAGATGTGGCTAGTTGTAACACTGTTTATATCTGTTTACATATATTTGAAGCTTTTCTACTACATTTAAATGGCAAAATTAGAAAACACATACACAAGCATAAGCATGAAACCACTATAGGCTGGTTTTCTGGTCTTAGCGGATTTTAGCTGGTCTCCCAGCCTGGCCGGCTGAAAAGTACTGGGAGAAAAAGTATAAGGATGGATCTGGTTTAGGTATTTTCAACATACCCAAAACAGCAAAGTGTGACATTTGAAACATATGTGACCATTTGCAATTTATGAAAATACTGTTGTCGAACATATTTCACGCTTTCGGTTAAAATAAACCTAATCTAAATCTATGCTAATGTGATTTTACTGTGTTCGACCAACAGCTTTAGTAAAGTATTATGGGAATAAGTTTAATTAGTATATTAAATTATTAGAATCCAACATAAAAAAAAGCATTACAAAAGCACTTTCATATAATTCCCCATGTGACAACTTGCCCTGCTCTGCCATTAATGTAGCCATTTTTAATATATTTTAAAAGAATTCCAATGACAAATTATTTGAAAGAGGCCCACTTTATCTGTATTCACATAACAGAAACAGTGGACTGAGGGCATATAAGTTTAGCATGAGCATAATGCTTATTTTCTGTAAAGGAAGAATGTACACATTGTGATAAAGATGGTGAAGCTTAAGTGTCCCTCTATACCAGCTGGTGTACTTGCATTCATCTCAAGTTTGTCAGCTTTTTGTGTAGCAGGCACAGCCTTTATTGAATGTCCAAAGGAACATCAGTTACTTGCCAAAAAGAAAACCTCCAAAAGACCAGGACAAAAAAAAAAGCTATTTTTCTTAAATGTCCTACGCACAAGAATGGAGCTAGTTAATTCATTTTCAATGGCCAACAAATTCATTTAGATGGCTGCTGTAGAAGATGCTTGTCCATTTTTGTTGAATAATTCTATTTTAGGCACAGAACGTGTTATTTTGTTGTTTCCTGCTGGTTAATGCAAAGCCAAGCCTCACTTTGATCCGGTCTTAGTTGCTTCATGAAGATCCTTTGTCGGTTAGAGGCAGGAATCAAACCAGGTCCGTCTGACTGCTCTGTGGGCTGCATGAGTCATATCACTCCAATCACCACTTGTATTATTGCCTGTCAGAAACTTTTCCCTCAGCACGGTTACCTGTTTATTAATACGACCACTGACGGGGTAGTTTTGCTCACCACTCACGTCAAATGAGCTCTATTTTCATCTTCTTCCAAGAAAAAATATTAAATTTTGTGCAGGCAGATAGTTCATATGCATAAGGACGCATGTCAATTGTTTAACACCAGCAAAATATTTCACTTTTCACAGTCATTCTTCACATAACATTTCTCCACACTGCTACAAATAAGGTCCTGAGGGTGTCATTCCTGTCAAAACAGTGTAGACCATTTTTGAAAAGATGATTACTGGATAGGACAGGATTGCCATAGGGTGTCAAATCCAGAACAAGTGTGAGAATGGCTGAAGGGAACATAGCCTAAAATACACACTGGCACTTGCAGTAAACTGCACATAAGCATTGCTACTGTTGTGCATGCAGACTTCACTTGACAGTTTGTAAATTGTAGTTTGCTGTAATCTTTCAATGTGGCGAAGGCTTGCCACCTTCTAATAAGGTTTGGCTCTAATTTAAGTTGAGGAAATAATATATCTCTTGCCAAACAGCCACAACAAAGGAAGTTTGACATCTTTTAATAATAAACTCTCACCTTTAAGTTCCCATTAAGATTATTGGCCTCCTATTAAAAAAGCTTCCTGAGCCACTGAAGGAGGTTGTTTGTATATGCAGTGAAGAGGAAGATGGGCTTTGGGACGATGCAGGAGTGTTGTGTGGGAGAGATCGGAACTTATCTAAGTATTCTTCCGAACTCTAAGATCCTGGCACATTTGTTTTGCTTCAAAGATGTTTGTTTTCTCCTTTGGCTGGCATGTCAATGACCTCCCACCCTTTTCCTACTTTATGAATCCTTCTGAGAGAGTCAAATTACTTGAGCCGGAAAGACCCTGCGTTGGAATTGATTTTGTGTGGGTGTGTGATTTCCCTCTTCCCTCAGGTGATCAAGTTAAGTTCATTACAGCCTTATTGCCTCTCTAAAGTTGAAAAATTATAAGTGAATTAAGACCTGACATACTTGTATCACATCAGCTTGGTGGATTCAAGTCACATTTACCTACCATGATAGTTTGTTCATAAGACTCTCCAGCCAGTCATCAGCAGTTGTTATGATGATCTGAATGCTTAAAAATAGATTGAAAGAAGAACAAAAATGAATAAAAATAGTATTATAAACTATATCATAACATAGGTCTGTGCATTAATAGTGGTGATTTTTCAGTTATGCTTTCTTCAGGTTGCATCATTATGCCAGTAGGTGGCGACAAGTGTTTATATACAGTATCTCACAGAAGTGAGTACACCCCTCACATTTTTGTAAATATTTTATTATATCTTTTCATGTGACAACACTGAAGAAATTACACTTTGCTACAAGGTAAATAAGTGAGTGTACAGCTTGTACAGCTTGTATAACAGTGTAAATTTGCTGTCCCCTCAAAATAACTCAACCCACAGCCATTAATGTCTAAACCGCTGGCCACAAAAGTGAGTACACCCCTAAGTGAAAATGTCCAAATTGGGCACTGCCTTAACCCTATTGGGCATGGAGCTCACCAGAGCTTCACAGGTTGCCACTGGAGTCCTCTTCCACTCCTCCATGACGACATCACGGAGCTGGGATGTTAGAGAACTTGCGCTCCTCCTCCTTCTGTTTGAGGATGCCCCACAGATGCTCAATAGGGTTTAGGTCTGGAGACATGCTTGGCTAGTCCATCACCTTTACCCTCAGCTTCTTTAGCAAGGCAGTGGTCGTCTTGGAGCTGTATTTGGGGTCGTTATAATGTTGGAATACTGCCCTGCGGCCCAGTCTCTGAAGCTCTGCTTCAGTATGTCACAGTACATGTTGGCATTCATGGTTCCCTCATTGGACTGTAGCTCCCCAGTGCCGGCAGCACTCATGCAGCCCCAGACACTGACACTCCCACCACCATGCTTGACTGTTGGCAAGACACACTTGTCTTTGTACTCCTCACCAGGTTGCCGCCACACCTCAGCTTCTTTAGCAAGGCAGTGGTCGTCTTGGAGCTGTATTTGGGGTCGTTATAATGTTGGAATACTGCCCTGCGGCCCAGTCTCCGAAGGGAGGGGATGAAGCTCTGCTTCAGTATGTCACAGTACATGTTGGCATTCATGGTTCCCTCATGTAGCTCCCCAGTGCCGGCAGCACTCATGCAGCCCCAGACCATGACACTCCCACCACCATGCTTGACTGTAGACAAGACACACTTGTCTTTGTATTCCTCACACGCTTGACACCATCTGAACCAAACAAGTTTATCTTGGTCTCATCAGACCACAGGACATGGTTCCAGTAATCCCTGTCCTTAGTCTTCAACAAACTGTTTGTGCTTGTCTTCAACAAACTGTTTGTGGCCTTTCTTCTGCATCATCTTTAGAAGACGCTTCCTTCTGGGACGACAGCCATGCAGACCAATTTGATGCAGTGTGCGGCGTATGGTCTGAGCACTGACAGGCTGACCCCCCAGCAATGCTGGCAGCACTCATACGTCTATTTCTCAAATACAACCTCTGGATATGATGCTGAGCACGTGCACTCAACTTCTTTGGTCCACCATGGCGAGGCCTCTTCTGAGTGGAACCTGTCCTGTTAAACCGCTGTATGGTCTTGGCCACCGTGCTGCAGCTCAGTTTCAGGGTCTTGGCAATCTTCTTATAGCCTACGCCATCTTTATGTAGAGCAACAATTCTTTTTTTCAGATCCTCAGAGAGTTCTTTGCCATGAGGTGCCATGTTGAACTTCCAGTGACCAGTATGAGAGCGTGAGAGCGATAACACCGAATTTAACACACCTGCTCGCCCAATTTGGACATTTTCACTTAGGGGTGTACTCACTTTTGTGGCCAGCGGTTTAGACATTAATGACTGTGGGTTGAGTTATTTTGAGGGGACAGCAAATTTACACTGTTATACAAGCTGTACACTCACTACTTTACATTGTAGCAAAGTGTCATTTCTTCAGCGTTGTCACATGAAAAGATATAATAAAATATTTACAAAAGTGTGAGGGGTCTACTCACTTCTGTGAGATAATGTAAGTAAGTCATTGAATCGCTCATTCAACCAATTCATTCAAAACACTGATTTAATCAGGAATGAAAAAATTGATTGGGCCTGTTTCAGGCTGAGTGTATCCCACCATTCATTACATTCAGGAACTCATGTGAAAATTTTGAAATGTTGAGATTTCTAGTGTAAGTTGGTAGTAAAACATTTTATTGGTGCAGAGATGAGTATGTGTCTTTTGTACAATGTCTGCAACTTTTTCTTTCTTTTTTTTTTACTTAATTAGAAGCATCACATTTACTAAATTGTGTTATATGTTACCTAGGGACTACTGAACAGATATTTAGAAGTTTATTTTAAAGTAATGAAAATCAAAATATCTAAATAACACTCTGTAAAAACTTTACTTGCAATTTTACAACACTATGATGTAAGTGGGTCCCATTGGATAATCAAAAGTTCTGTGTACACTTACGATCTGTTTACATCAATTGAATATATGTGAAATACATCATGTAAGTAAACAACTGGTCAAGTGCAAGGACTGCAAGTATAAGTATTGGGATAGGCCCTCTGTCTTTATGAGTGAATAATTGAATCATTCCCTGAACAAGCCATTCAAAAACGCTGATTCATTCAATAACGAAACACCACTGTGTAACCACTGCTCCTGTAATATTGCTTAATCAAACCTGGATTATAAATTATAATAAAAAAATGCAGTTTCAGAGCTTCAGCATAGCAATAGGGGGCTCGGTAACCCAGAGAGAGGAAAGATCTGCATCTGAATTGTCAATTACTCGGAGGTCCCTTGTTAGTGCCAGACCCTCATTTGTCAACACACAGTACAGACTCCCCATTATGTGAGGAGTCAACACTCGGATCCAAAACACAAGCCAAACAGTTGCGCTTCAGACAGCCTTCAGATCCTAAAACCCCCAAAATGGAGCCGATAAATGGGACTTGAGTCAGTTAATCAAGCTGTGAAGTGGCCAGTGGGTAATGTTAGATGTCAGCATGGTGAGAGACACAGAATCAGGTCACTTCATTGTGCAGCAAAGATTATCTCATGCGTCAGTGAGGGTCACACTCCAGTCCACTGATTGCATCAGTCATTAGGCTAACAGCAGAAGCTTTGCCTGTTAGTGTTTCCTGCATCCATCACTGTCCTGGGCATCCTACAAGACGATTCCCTCAAGATCTTTCAAAGAAGAGTGTTGTACTCAGGATTAGAATCACTATAGCTATTATTATGCAAGCTGTAGTTACAGCAGCAAGAGACTATTCGACCTTTATCACCTCTATCAGAAACACTCTCTAGAAAGCAAATGAGATGGTCAAGCACAAAGCAAAAGAGCAATTCGAGTGTTTCAGGGTCTAGATGAGGCAAAGAATGATAAATAAGAGCCAAACAAGAGGAGCAGATGTGAAGGAGCTTGTTTGATTGCAAAGTCTGTATTTGGCCTGTCATACCTAAGGAGAAGATTAAAGGGAAAAAGTACACAGCAAAGCAAAGGGTACGATATGTTTCTTTAAATAACACAGTGCAACATTCTGTTCCTGCAGATTTGGTGGGGGATCTTGAGCTCTTATGTAATCATTTGTATTTTCATTTTTTTTTTCATGTTTTCTGTTTAAGTTGATGAATAATTTAACCCTTCCATTTGCTTCTGATGCATCAGAACAGCAGTGTAGCCCTTGAAGAATGAACAAGCATTGCTGATTTTAATGGGACTGACATTTGTCTTGCTTTGTTCTGACGTTGTCACATGCATATTGCATTGGCTTTATTTGTTCTACATAATTGTCTTCATTTAAGTTCAAAAACAGAAAGTGAAAGCTTTTCTACATACACTCTTTTCTGCTTGGGGCAAAAAACATCAGTAATATATATTCACAAAATTGTTAGAAAGGCTGTCCGCACATACCAGGGTCCGCAGTCTGAGTTGTTGTGCGTCATTGTGAGGTAATTAGGGGTCTCTGAAAAATCTGCCTCTACTGCCTCTTCCCTGCCTACAACGCTTTATTTGTTCTGATGAGGAGTTGCTTATCTTTGTAATTGCACTGTATAGCTTTCGTGTGTTGCCATTAAGCTTTATAATATTGCTTAACGACTCCACTTCCATTCCACCCACTCTCTTCAAATCCATTTTTAGACAAAACCTTCACATCTTTAAGCGAACGCCAGCATAACAGAATGAAGCGGGATGAGGAGGACAGAAAATGCCAAGAAATTAAAAAGAAGAACTCTGGATAACTTTTATGGCAAATATTAATAGAGGAATTCTCCTCTCCAAGGAAACTGCTGTGTCAGAGACCTTTTAAAACTCAAAATTGCTTGAAAATTAAACTATATAATCACTAGAGCAGATCATTTGATAATAACAATTACTATAATCATTTACATTTCTATAAAGACACAAACTTGCTTAAAATATGTATGCATGTGTTACTTTCATATTATATTCAATTGCACCATATAAATATATATAAATGTATTTATAAATATTATTTAGTGTGTGTTTGTTTGATGGAATTTTATAATAATAATTATATTTATAAAAATATATATTGTATTTCATAATCATTTACATTTACATATAGACTTTTAAAAACAAACTTGCTTAAACATCAAACTGAAAGAATCACTTGCTCATATAGAATTTTATAATAATAATTCTATATATGTACACACACACACACACACACACACACACACAGACTTATAAATACATTTACATATATTTATAGCCGTTAAACATAATATGAAAGTAACATACATATATAAAATTATATAATAGGAACATTTTATATTGTAAATATTAATGTGTGATTGTTTATAAATAATATATAAGTTTCCCTCCCATCAAATGCATTAAATTAATAATCAACAACAGGTTCTTTGACCAACCAACTCCTATGGACGGGGGAGAAGTTACATAAGAACACCTGTCTTGTATAGTCTGTGGCGTATTCATTACCTTAAATAAACACTTTGAGTAAAACAGTAGTGTAATGTTTTAAATGTTCAGTTCATATGATATTCTCTCAGACAGAACCAGTGCCCCTCAGAAGCCTCTTCTGAAAGCAAAGTTCCTGTCGTCTTCACAGCAGCCAGCAAGAAATCAGGACAGGTTTGGGTGGCTTGTCACAGAGGGAAGATGATCTGCAGGATACAAAGGGGACAAAATGATGAGTGTCAGCCGAGCAGCCATTAGATGGACTGCAAGTATCTCTCTAAGTGTCTCAAAGAAGCTGTTCATTAACCCACCACACAAGTGTCAGGTCAAGCAGCATCCTCTCCAGCACTAAATTGAGTTTCCATCAACCAATGAGCATTTATTTGAAAAACAAGCACCAGCCTCCACCAGCTCCACAGAAGCGTAATTACACAGCATGAAAAATTTAAGAAATGAGCAGCTAATTATTGCAGACTTAATGACTCACTCAGTCTCTCACTAACTGCTTCCCTCCTCTGAGGTCTGATAAAGCCATGGCAAGAGATGGCTTCACTTCTGATGAGGACAGCGGTGTTATGTTATCTTTCCTGCTGGAATGTCTCGCTTCTGATGTTTGCAATTTCATAATGATAAGTTTTATGGAATTCTGAGCCAGATATCAGATCTCGGCTGTATTTGCTTTTCACCCATTTAATAATAACATTCAGGGGATTGAGAAAATTCGAAAATGTGGATGATTTGAATACAGTTCTTTTGCTCAAACAAAAAGAATCCGACAAAAATCTCATTATTTTCTTAATGAATAAAGGAGACTCTATAATATCTTTGTTTTTTTTAATTATTGTTGAGCATTTGAAACATTATTAATCTGACCTGGTAAAATGGATTATACATGAAATAAAAGAACTAAGGGTAGACTCGATGTTGACAATAAGTAAACAAACACAGCCCTCTAGTGCTCAATGAAAATAATGAATACAAATTAAAAATTATACTTGATTTTTTATTTATTATGAGGGCAAAACTAATTCACTAAATGTTATTTAACATGAATTATGCAACGAGGGAAACAATATTTTGAAACAAAAAACATATATAAGGAAAAGGTATACATATATATATATATATATATATATATATATATACAGTATATATATATATATACAGTGGGGCAAAAAAGTATTTAGTCAGCCACCAATTGTGCAAGTTCTCCCACTTAAAAAGATGAGAGAGGCATGTAATTTTCATCATAGGTATACCTCAACTATGAGAGACAAAATGAG